>NC_069501.1:343511047-343808547 GCF_027579735.1 Bombina bombina | reverse complement strand
CACCGGACATCGGTGGCCGGTAACGTTGGTGGGTGGGAGCTGACTTGGGAGGTGGGTGGGCGGCCATCGATGGGCCGGGTAATGTAGAGGGGAGCGGGATCGGGGGCGGGGGCGATGAGGGCGCGCACAGGCGCGCACGCGTGCACGCCGGGTGGTGGGCGGGCGCGTGCACGGGGCGGGAGCGGGTGGGAACCGCTACACTACAGAAAAGTTTCAGGTACAGCTGTTTATTAAAAAAAAGAAAAACAACAGTAAAGGTATCTAGGAGGGGGTGGGGGTTTGTTCTTTGGTGGGTAGGGGAGCTACACTACAGAAAATGGGGAAAAAATGAAAAAGCAACACTTTTTTTTTATAAACTGGGTACTGGCAGACAGCTGCCAGTACCCAAGATGGCGGCCATTAAGGCAGAGGGGGAGGGTTAGACAGCTGTTTGGTGGGGGATCAGCCAGGTTGGGGGCTAAGGGGGGCTCCTACACAGCAGCATATGTAAATATGCTTTAAAAAAAAAAAAAAAGCCTAAATATATATTTTATTTTAGTACTGGCAGAGTTGCTGCCAGTACTTAAGATGGCGGGGACAATTGTGGGGTGGGGGAGGGAAGGGAGCTGTTTGGGAGGGATCAGGGGGTCTGATGTGTCAGGTGGGAGGCTGATCTCTACACTAAAGCTAAAATTAACCCTGCAAGCTCCCTACAAACTTCCTAATTAACCCCTTCACTGCTAGCTATAATACACGTGTGATGCGCAGCGGCATTTAGCGGCCTTCTAAGTACCAAGAAGCAACGCCAAAGCCATATATGTCTGCTATTTCTGAACAAAGGGGATCCCAGAGAAGCATTTAGAACAATTTGTGCCATAATTGCACAAGCTGTTTGTAAATGATTTCAGTGAGAAACCTAAAATTGTGAAAAATTTTACTTTTTTTTTAATTTGATCGCAATTGGCGGTGAAATGGTGGCATGAAATATACCAAAATGGGCCTAGATCATTACTTGGGGTTGTCTACTACACTACACTAAAGCTAAAATTACCCCAAAAAGCTCCCTACATGCTCCCTAATTAACCCCTTTACTGCTGGGCATAATACACGTGTGGTGCACAGTGGCATTTAGCATCCTTCTAATTACCAAAAAGCAACACCAAAGCCATATATGTCTGCTATTTCTGAACAAAGGGGATCCCAAAGAAAAATTTACAATCATTTATGCCATAATTGCACAAGCTGTTTGTAAATAATTTCAGTGAGAAACCAAAAGTTTGTGAAAAAATTTGTGAAAAAGTGAACGATTTTTTGTATTTGATCGCATTTGGCGGTGAAATGGTGGCATGAAATATACCAAAATTGGCCTAGATAAATACTTTGGGATGTTTACTAAAAAAAATATATATACATGTCAATAGATATTCAGGGATTCCTGAAAGATATTAGTGTTCTAATGTAACTAGCGCTAATCTTGAAAAAAAAAATGGTTTGGAAATAGCAAAGTGCTACTTGTATTTATGGCCCTATAACTTACAAAAAAAGCAAAGAACATGTAAACATTGGGTATTTCTAAACTCAGGACAAAATTTAGAAACTATTTAGCATGGGTGTTTTTTGGTGGTTGCAGATGTATAACAGATTTTGGGGGTCAAAGTTAGAAAAAGTGTGTTTTTTTCCATTTTTTTCTCATATTTTATAATTTTTTTTAAAGTAAATTATAAGATATGATGAAAATAATGGTATCTTTGGAAAGTCCATTTAATGGCGAGAAAAACGGTATATAATATATGTGGGTACAGTAAATGAGTAAGAGGAAAATTACAGCTAAACACAAACACTGCAAAAATGTAAAAATAGCCTTGGTCCCAAATGGACAGAAAATGGAAAAGTGCTGTGGTCATTAAGGGGTTAATGTGTACCATATAGATTAGGGTTCTTCAAACCACAGATCGGGACCCATTACTGGGTCACAACACCATGTGTACTTGGTCGCGACTTGTGTGTGTGGTGTAGGAGTGTGTGTGGTGTATTGTATGAGATTGTGTGTGTACTGTGCGTGTGTTGTGTATAAGAGTGTGTGGGGTGTGTGTTGTATGAGAGTGTGTGTGTTGTATGAGTGTGTGTGTGTGGTGTCTATGTTATATGAGAGTGTGTGTCATATGTGTGTTTTATGAGTGTGTGTGTATGGTATGCGTGCAATATGAAAGTGTGTCTGTTATATGAAAGTGTGTGTGTGTTGTATGAGAAATTGTGTTTTATATAAAAGTGTGTGTGTATGTGTGTGTGTTGTAAGAGAGTGTATGGGGTGAGTGTGTGTTATATGAAAGTGTGTGTGTATGTGTGTGTTGTAAGAGAGTGTATGGGGTGAGTGTGTGTTATATGAAAGTGTGTGTGTTGTATGAGAGTGTGTGTGGTATGTGTTTTACATGAAAATGTGTGTTGTATGAGAGTGTGTTTGTGTGTGTTGTATGATTGTGTGTGTGTTGTATGAGTGTGTGGTGTGTGTGTTGTATGAGAGTGTGTGTTATTACGTTTTACAACGCTTTCATATTTGACTACAATCAGGAAAAGCATGCACATATTATAGCATCTTGGCCAAAAATTGCAGCTATCATGTTGTTTATTTCTTAAGAAATTTTCAGACCAAGTCTAAAAATTGGGTCCCAAATGTATGTGTAATATCATGGCACTGGGTCTTGGGGGGAAAAGTTTGAAGAACCCTGATATAGATAACACTGAGCTGACTCTCAGTGATCACCGATTGGCTAAATTCAAGTATGCACACACCTCTGAGATAAGGGGGATTGGTGCAAAGCCTTAGATACAAGGTAATCACAGATTATTTAGCATTGTATTGTGAAAGGATAACTATGCTTTAATTGCAATACTAAATGTATTGTTTGTCACATAACATAATGCTAACATTGGGCTTTTAGAAATCCATGTGACTGAAGCTGAGGTGCACAGTTACTTACAAAAAAGAAATGGTTCACTGGCACCAGTTGGAAGATCACGCTATGGGGACATGACGGCATGATTGTTTTGTATGAGTGGAATCAGTGCTGTGGTTAACCCCATTTATCAAGCTCCGAATGAAGTTTGTGGGCCCGTGTTTCTGGCGAGTCTAAAGACCGCTGCTCCCTAACCCTGTCCGTCTGCTCTGATGAGGCGGACATGAATCGCCGGAATTCAACCCGATCAAGTACGATCGGGTTGATTTACTCCTCCCTGCTGGCAGCCGATTGCAGAGTATACATATACCATGTGAGCTTGTGCACATGCTCAGTAGGATTTTTTTCCCCCGAAAGTGTGACTATAAAAATACTGTGCACAATTTGATAATGGAAGTAAATTCGAAAGTGTCTTAAAACTGCTGCTCTGTGTGAATCATAAAAGGTTATTTTGACTTAAATGTCCCATTTAACTAACTCCTTTGCAATGCAACACTCAGTTAACAGTGCACTGGTTCAAATAGCTGTGCACACGATTTATAAATAACTAGTCCTAAAGCCCATGTACACTGGCCAATTTTTGCAGTACAGCGGCCCCTTGCTCTCTCTCTATCCCTCCTCTCTTTTGCTCTCTATTTCTCCCCCCTCTTTTGCTCTCTTTCTCCCTTCTCTTTTGCTCTCTCTCTCTCTTCCCTCTCTTTTACTCTCTCTCCCCCTCTCTTTTACTCTCTCTTTCCCCTCTCTTTTGCTCTCTCTCTCCCCCCTCTCTTTTGCTCTCTCTCTCTCTCCCCTCTCTTTTGCTCTCTCTCTCCTCCCTCTCTTTTGCTCTCTCTCTCCTCCCTCTCTTTTGCTCTCTCTCCTCTTGTTTGCTCTCTCTCTCCTCTCGTTTGCTCTCTCTCCTCTCTTTTGCTCTCTCTCTCCCCCCTCTCTTTTGCTCTCTCTCTCTCCCCCCTCTCTTTTGCTCTCTCTCCCCCCTCTCTTTTGCTCTCTCTCTCCTCCCTCTCTTTTGCTCTCTCTCCTCTTGTTTGCTCTCTCTCTCCTCTCGTTTGCTCTCTCTCCTCTCTTTTGCTGTCTCTCTCCCTCTCTTTTGCTGTCTCCTCCTCTCTTTTGTGCTATCCCCCCTCTCTTTTGTGCTCTCTCCCCTCTCTTTTGTGCTCTCTCCCCTCTCTTTTTGTGCGCTCTCCCCCTCTCTTTTGTGCTCTCTCCCCTTCTCTTTTGTGCTCTCTCCCCCCTGTCTTTTGTGCTCTCACCCCCTCTCTTTTGTGCTCTATCCCCTCTCTTTTGTGCTCTTTCCCCTCTCTTTTGTGCTCTCTCCCCTTCTCTTTTGTGCTCTCTCCTCCCTCTCTTTTGTGCTCTCGCCCCCTCTCTTTTGTGCTCTCTCCCCCTCTCTTTTGCTGTCTCTACCCCTCTCTTTTGTGTTCTCTCCCCCTCTCTTTTGTGCTCTCTCCCCCTCTATTTTGTGCTCTCTCCACCCCTCTCTTTTGTGCTCTCTATCCCCCTCTCTTTTGTGCTCTCTCCCCCTCTCTTTTGTGCTCTCTCCCCCTCTCTTTTGTGCTCTCTCCCCCCTCTCTTTTGTGCTCTCTCCCCCCTCTCTTGTGCTCTCCCCCCTCTCTTTTGTGCTCTCTCCCTCCTCTCTTTTGTGCTCTCTTCCCCCTCTCTTTTGTGCTCTCTCCCCCCTCTCTTTTGTGCTCTCTCCCCCCTCTCTTTTGTGCTCTCTCCCTCTCTCTTTTGTGCTCTCTCCCTCCTATCTTTTGTGCTCTCTCCCCCTCTCTTTGTGCTCTCTCCCCCTCTCCTCTCTTTTGCTGTCTCTCTCCCTCTCTTTTGCTCTCTCCCCCTCTCTTTTGTGCTATCCCCCCTCTCTTTTGTGCTCTCACCCATCTCTTTTGTTCTCTCTCCCCTCTCTTTTGGGCGCTCTCCCCCCTCTCTTTTGTGCTCTCTCCCCTCTCTTTTGTGCTCTCTCTCCTCTTGTTTGCTCTCTCTCTCCTCTGGTTTGCTCTCTCTCCTCTCTTTTGCTGGCTCTCTCCCTCTCTTTTGCTCTCTCCTCTCTTTTGTGCTCTCCCCCTCTCTTTTGTGCTCTCTCCCCTCTCTTTTGTGCTCTCTCCCCTTTTTTTTTGTGCGCTCTCTCCCCTCTCTTTTGTGCTCTCTCCCTCCTCTCTTTTGTGCTCTCTCCCCTCTCTTTTGTGCTCTCTCCCCTTCTCTTTTTGTGCTCTCTCCCCCCTCTCTTTTGTGCTCTCACCCCCTCTCTTTTGTGCTCTATCCCCTCTCTTTTGTGCTCTTTCCCCCTCTCTTTTGTGCTCTCGCCCCCTCTCTTTTGTGCTCTCTCCCCCTCTCTTTTGCTGTCTCTACCCCTTTCTTTTGTTTTATCTCCCCCTCTCTTTTGTGCTCTCTCCCCCTTTCTTTTGTGCTCTCTCCACCCCTCTCTTTTATGCTCTCTATCCCCCTCACTTTTGTGCTCTCTCCCCCTCTCTTTTGTGCTCTCTCCCCCCTCTCTTTTGTGCTCTCTCCCCTCTCTTTTGTGCTCTCTCCCCTCTCTTTTGTGCTCTCTCCCCTTTTTTTTGTGCGCTCTCTCCCCTCTCTTTTGTGCTCTCTCCCCCCTCTCTTTTGTGCTCTCTCCCCTCTCTTTTGTGCTCTCTCCCCTCTCTTTTGTGCTCTCTCCCCTTCTCTTTTTGTGCTCTCTCCCCCCTCTCTTTTGTGCTCTCACCCCCTCTCTTTTGTGCTCTATCCCCTCTCTTTTGTGCTCTTTCCCCCTCTCTTTTGTGCTCTCGCCCCCTCTCTTTTGTGCTCTCTCCCCCTCTCTTTTGCTGTCTCTACCCCTTTCTTTTGTGTTCTCTCCCCCTCTCTTTTGTGCTCTCTCCCCCTTTCTTTTGTGCTCTCTCCACCCCTCTCTTTTATGCTCTCTATCCCCCTCACTTTTGTGCTCTCTCCCCCTCTCTTTTGTGCTCTCTCCCCCCTCTCTTTTGTGCTCTCCCCCCCTCTCTTGTGCTCTCCCCCCTCTTTTTTGTGCTCTCTCCCCCTCTCTTTTGTGCTCTCTCTCCCCTCTCTTTTGTGCTCTCTCCCCCTCTCTTTTGTGCTCTCTCTCCCTCTCCTCTCTTTTGCTGTCTCTCTCCCTCTCTTTTGCTCTCTCCCCCTCTCTTTTGTGATCTCCCCCCTCTCTTTTGTGCTCTCTCCCCTCTCTTTTGTGCTCTCTCCCCTCTCTTTTGTGCACTCTCCCCCCTCTCTTTTGTGCTCTCTCCCCTCTCTTTTGTGCTCTCTCCCCTTCTCTTTTGTGCTCTCTCCTCCCTCTCTTTTGTGCTCTCGTCCCCTCTCTTTTGTGCTCTCCCCCCTCTCTTTTGCTGTCTCTACCCCTCTCTTTTGTGTTCTCTCCCCCTCTCTTTTGTGCTCTCTCCCCCTCTCTTTTGTGCTCTCTCCACCCCTCTCTTTTGTGCTCTCTATCCCCCTCTCTTTTGTGCTCTCTCCCCCCATCTCTTTTGTGCTCTCTCCCCCTCTCTTTTGTGCTCTCTCCCCCCTCTCTTTTGTGCTCTCTCCCCCTTTCTTGTGCTCTCTCCTCCCTCTCTTTTGTGCTCTCTCCCCCTCTCTTTTGTGCTCTCTCCCCCCTCTCTTTTGTGCTCTCTCCCCCTCTCTTTTGTGCTCTCTCCCCCTCTCTTTTGTGCTCTCTTCCCCCTCTCTTTTATGCTTTCTCCCCCTCTCTTTTGTGCTCTCTCCTCCCTCTCTTTTGTGCTCTCTCCCTTCTCTTTTGTGCTCTCTCCCCCCTCTTTTGTGCACTCTCCCCCTCTTTTGTGGACTCTTCCCCCCCTCTCTTTTGCCGTCTCTCTCCCTCTCTTTATCCCCCCTCTTCTGCTCTCTCTTTCCCTCCTCTTTAGAGCTCTCTGTCTCTCGGCAGTCGGCCCCGGCATCTGGCCCTGCCCGGCCCCTGCCAGCGCCACGCCCGGTCCACGTGATGCTGGCGGGGCCAGATGCCAGGTCAGTTGGAAGGCCAGGTGTGTTTGTCTTCGCGCGCAGTCTCCACTGTGCATAATAGCTTCGGACAAACACACTTGGCCTTTTATTATATAGCATTATAATCATGGGGGCGTGTCCAACCACCGACTAAGATGGCTGCTTCTTACTAACGGCTGTATACAAAAGCTGCTAAATCGACTGTTTTTAACTCATCAGCTTGACAAATCAAGCTTCTTTTAAGTACAGTTAAGAAGATTAGCCCTTGAGGAACAGACATCTGCAAGTTATACATACCGCTTCAGCCTAACAACCTAGAAAAGACAAGGTGAGCAGCAGATGTCGTGTACTGGCCTATATCCTCATCCGCCCCCTCTCTTTTGTGCTCTCTCCCCCTCTCTTTTGCTGTCTCTACCCCTTTCTTTTGTATTATCTCCCCCTCTCTTTTGTGCTCTCTCCCCCTTTCTTTTGTGCTCTCTCCACCCCTCTCTTTTATGCTCTCTATCCCCCTCACTTTTGTGCTCTCTCCCCCTCTCTTTTGTGCTCTCTCCCCCCTCTCTTTTGTGCTCTCTCCCCTCTCTTTTGTGCTCTCTCCCCTCTCTTTTGTGCTCTCTCCCCTTTTTTTTGTGCGCTCTCTCCCCTCTCTTTTGTGCTCTCTCCCCCCTCTCTTTTGTGCTCTCTCCCCTCTCTTTTGTGCTCTCTCCCCTCTCTTTTGTGCTCTCTCCCCTTCTCTTTTTGTGCTCTCTCCCCCCTCTCTTTTGTGCTCTCACCCCCTCTCTTTTGTGCTCTATCCCCTCTCTTTTGTGCTCTTTCCCCCTCTCTTTTGTGCTCTCGCCCCCTCTCTTTTGTGCTCTCTCCCCCTCTCTTTTGCTGTCTCTACCCCTTTCTTTTGTGTTCTCTCCCCCTCTCTTTTGTGCTCTCTCCCCCTTTCTTTTGTGCTCTCTCCACCCCTCTCTTTTATGCTCTCTATCCCCTTCACTTTTGTGCTCTCTCCCCCTCTCTTTTGTGCTCTCTCCCCCCTCTCTTTTGTGCTCTCCCCCCCTCTCTTGTGCTCTCCCCCCTCTCTTTTGTGCTCTCTCCCCCCTCTCTTTTGTGCTCTCTTCCCCCTCTCTTTTGTGCTTTCTCCCCTCTCTTTTTTGTGCTCTCTCCCCCTCTCTTTTGTGCTCTCTCTCCCCTCTCTTTTGTGCTCTCTCCCCCTCTCTTTTGTGCTCTCTCTCCCTCTCCTCTCTTTTGCTGTCTCTCTCCCTCTCTTTTGCTCTCTCCCCCTCTCTTTTGTGATCTCCCCCCTCTCTTTTGTGCTCTCTCCCCTCTCTTTTGTGCTCTCTCCCCTCTCTTTTGTGCGCTCTCCCCCCTCTCTTTTGTGCTCTCTCCCCTCTCTTTTGTGCTCTCTTTGCTTCTCTTTTGTGCTCTCTCCTCCCTCTCTTTTGTGCTCTCGTCCCCTCTCTTTTGTGCTCTCCCCCCTCTCTTTTGCTGTCTCTACCCCTCTCTTTTGTGTTCTCTCCCCCTCTCTTTTGTGCTCTCTCCCCCTCTCTTTTGTGCTCTCTCCACCCCTCTCTTTTGTGCTCTCTATCCCCCTCTCTTTTGTGCTCTCTCCCCCCATCTCTTTTGTGCTCTCTCCCCCTCTCTTTTGTGCTCTCTCCCCCCTCTCTTTTGTGCTCTCTCCCCCTTTCTTGTGCTCTCTCCTCCCTCTCTTTTGTGCTCTCTCCCCCTCTCTTTTGTGCTCTCTCCCCCCTCTCTTTTGTGCTCTCTCCCCCTCTCTTTTGTGCTCTCTCCCCCCTCTCTTTTGTGCTCTCTCCCCCTCTCTTTTGTGCTCTCTCCCCCCTCTCTTTTGTGCTCTCTTCTCCCTCTCTTTTATGCTTTCTCCCCCTCTCTTTTGTGCTCTCTCCTCCCTCTCTTTTGTGCTCTCTCCCTTCTCTTTTGTGCTCTCTCCCCCCTCTTTTGTGCACTCTCCCCCTCTTTTGTGGACTCTTCCCCCCTCTCTTTTGCTGTCTCTCTCCCTCTCTTTATCCCCCCTCTTCTGCTCTCTCTTTCCCTCCTCTTTAGAGCTCTCTGTCTCTCGGCAGTCGGCCCCGGCATCTGGCCCTGCCCGGCCCCTGCCAGAGCCACGCCCGGTCCACGTGATGCTGGCGGGGCCAGATGCCAGGTCAGTTGGAAGGCCAGGTGTGTTTGTCTTCGCGCGCAGTCTCCACTGTGCATAATAGCTTCGGACAAACACACTTGGCCTTTTATTATATAGCATTATAATCATGGGGGCGTGTCCAACCACCGACTAAGATGGCTGCTTCTTACTAACGGCTGTATACAAAAGCTGCTAAATCGACTGTTTTTAACTCATCAGCTTGACAAATCAAGCTTCTTTTAAGTACAGTTAAGAAGATTAGCCCTTGAGGAACAGACATCTGCAAGTTATACATACCGCTTCAGCCTAACAACCTAGAAAAGACAAGGTGAGCAGCAGATGTCGTGTACTGGCCTATATCCTCATCCGCCACTCCCACTGTCCTGAATTAGAGTCAAGTTAAGCAGACATATGCGCTAAGAGAATAAGCTAAGCTATCGCTAACCTGCAGAGTACAAAGGTAACAGATATATTAAATGCACACTAATTCCAATTTCTACCAGATATTTTGAAGCTAGGTATAGTACTTATACCAGAGATCACTTGAGAATACTATGGAGACAGTGGACTTCATTGTGGCTAAACTTAGTAAAATCCTAGACGCATTTCAACAGAATTCATAGAGATGCTACAGTCTACATTTACCACACTTATTACAGCTAAAGATGGTGAAAATAAGCTCTCTCTCCTCTCTTTTGTGCGCTCTCCCCCCTCTCTTTTGTGCTCTCTCCCCTCTCTTTTGTGCTCTCTCCCCTTCTCTTTTGTGCTCTCTCCTCCCTCTCTTTTGTGCTCTCGTCCCCTCTCTTTTGTGCTCTCCCCCCTCTCTTTTGCTGTCTCTACCCCTCTCTTTTGTGTTCTCTCCCCCTCTCTTTTGTGCTCTCTCCCCCTCTCTTTTGTGCTCTCTCCACCCCTCTCTTTTGTGCTCTCTATCCCCCTCTCTTTTGTGCTCTCTCCCCCCATCTCTTTTGTGCTCTCTCCCCCTCTCTTTTGTGCTCTCTCCCCCCTCTCTTTTGTGCTTTCTCCCCCTTTCTTGTGCTCTCTCCTCCCTCTCTTTTGTGCTCTCTCCCCCTCTCTTTTGTGCTCTCTCCCCCCTCTCTTTTGTGCTCTCTCCCCCTCTCTTTTGTGCTCTCTCCCCCCTCTCTTTTGTGCTCTCTCCCCCTCTCTTTTGTGCTCTCTCCCCCCTCTCTTTTGTGCTCTCTTCCCCCTCTCTTTTATGCTTTCTCTCCCCTCTCTTTTGTGCTCTCTCCTCCCTCTCTTTTGTGCTCTCTCCCTTCTCTTTTGTGCAGTTAAGAAGATTAGCCCTTGAGGAACAGACATCTGCAAGTTATACATACCGCTTCAGCCTAACAACCTAGAAAAGACAAGGTGAGCAGCAGATGTCGTGTACTGGCCTATATCCTCATCCGCCACTCCCACTGTCCTGAATTAGAGTCAAGTTAAGCAGACATATGCGCTAAGAGAATAAGCTAAGCTATCGCTAACCTGCAGAGTACAAAGGTAACAGATATATTAAATGCACACTAATTCCAATTTCTACCAGATATTTTGAAGCTAGGTATAGTACTTATACCAGAGATCACTTGAGAATACTATGGAGACAGGAAACTTCATTGTGGCTAAACTTAGTAAAATCCTAGACGCATTTCAACAGAATTCATAGAGATGCTACAGTCTACATTTACCACACTTATTACAGCTAAAGATGGTGAAAATAAGCTAATAATCCCAGCTCCTAGATTTGAGGAGAGTTGCTGCACTCTGGGGCCCCAGCAACAGTTGCCTTCCTTTTTCAGCAGTACCAAGATTGAAGGAACTGTGGATTTACACCCGCTACAGAGGACCGATGCACACTGGTGCGAGACAAATCTCATCGAGGATATGGCTGTAAGTGGCTATGGGGGAGATGGTGAGCATTGGGCTTCTTCAGGAGTAGGCTGCATGCTTACTAATACCATTATTACATGTGAGCCATGCGGTACAGCTAACAGATCTAAGTGTGGCTGTGTGATATTTCCTACTAGACCAGTTCCTCTAACGGCAACCAGAAACTCAAATTAGAATCTCAGGTGACGCAGTTGAGACACTATATGTTGTGTGATACACCTGGACGGCCAGGACTGCTTGAGAACATGAGGTTTAGGAATGTGCTTGTAGCCACTGGGAACTATTTAGCCTGGCGGTCCGGGGTAGGATGAAGATTGTTATCCTAAGTTCAGTTGTGCCGATGCCCTGCTGTACATTCCTTGTGGAGTATATGGTGGAGGTGTTTATTTTATTATTGCCAGCTTAACAAAAACTTTATATACTACACTGCAGACATAGGATTTTATGATGGCCACTGATGTGATACCCTTGTCTGGTAGTATATATCTCCACATACTTTATAACACTGCTGTATTTCTGAAGTTTGCTGTTCCAAAGAAATGTTTCAACATAGTTATTCTACAATTACCTGGTTCCTGTTATACATATACGTTAAATGAGGTGCTATGGAGTTGTTAGCCTTTAAGTGTTTATTTATGTACAGGTATAGATTCCTATGTTTAGGATTATTTTAAAAATTCTCTATTTTAATTGTATAACTAACCTAGTATATATCTTCCATGTCCTCATAAATTCATAATAGCATGTGATATGCCGTGTATGTTGGAAAAATGACGTTTGCTCACTATATTAGCCTACAGAGGAAATTCATTTTATTTCAGTTTAGTAAACAGAATACACTCCTGCTACTTATCAACTAGAATATTGGCTCCGCTGCTAGCAGCCATAGCGGCGGGACTATATGACCTGATAAGCAGCATGCAAATGGTTTTCTGCCTAGTTAGATGAGTCTTCCTTCCATGTGGATTATATAGTTATTTATAGTTAAATAACTTATTGCTAGCCCTCTGAAGTATTGTTCATAGGATAAGGTTAATATTTTCAGATTATAAGTGGCATTGAATGCCCTCACAGACAGGACGACTCTTAGCATATATATTTTACTTATATACTTTGTTGGTATCCACAATTACATAGTTTGATCATTTTCTTGAGTGCGTATCTTTTCTGATCCACACACTACACTACGCTGTCTCCAACCATTTTAATATGTGTGCATATCACAAGTACTTCTACAGTTAATATGTGAACCAAATAAATAACCAGTGCATGCTTAGCCATGACCCATTAGCTTAGTCTAATAGTAAATATCTGTTGCCTATATTAAAATAGAAAATGAAAAGAGGTTCCCTTCTGAGACCCAAGAGTGGCCTCCTTTTGATCAAGATTGCCTTCCGCGGCTTTGTATTTCCCATATTAATTAGAGGTCCATGAGTGGCCTCATACACCAATGCGGAGGTATATAGTTAGAGAGGCAGCCAATAGATATATATTCTCTTAAAAGAGTTGACATATAAAACTATAATGTATCATTTCTTTTCATAGTGGTTAGATGTTTTGCAACAAATTTTCTGTGTATTGTATACTGATATAGATGTTTTTGTATGCCTCAAACTGAACCTCAATAATAATAATAATAATAAAAAAAAAAAAAAAAAATTATAATCATGCTATTCCATCTTAAAGGGACATTATACACTACTTTTTTCTTTGCATAACTGTTTTGCAGATGATCCATTTATACTGTCCACCTGGGAGTTTTTTTGTAACGATGTATAGTTTTGCTTATTTTTTATTAACATTGTGCTGGTTTCAGACTCCTACCCAAGCCTCAAAGTGTCAGATGTATACGTGCGTTTACAGACCACTGCTGGCTCCTGTTTGCCTAATCTGTCTTTTCATATGCAGAGAAGGGGGAGGTGGGGGCCCCTTTCACTGGGTGTTCCAGCTAATTTTCTCAACAGTGGTAAATTTTGAGCTTCTAAGTTTTTAAAAGGTTTATACTTGATTTTTATATCAGTATCTGTGCATATTCTTCTTTATAGTAGTCTCTATTACATGCAGTTATATGAAAATTGGTGTATACTGTCCATTTAAGCATGAATTTTCCCCCTTGCAGATCAGCCTGCTCCTCCAATAGCTAGTCATGTTTTGATGACCTATCTACAGGAGGAGGAGCTCCTGCCCACCAGCTACTAGTACTTTCAGTTCACAGTTCAGTGTGTCAGAGATGGGAAGTCTGATTCAACTTAATGAATCGGTTCATTTCTGACGGTTCGTTTAACTGAACCAGTTCATCATGAACCAATTAATCGGTTCACTTGTTGGGCACGTGATGCATGAGGGACGAGCCTCAGATTCTCCTATTACGGATGCTTCACCAATCCGATTTCTGACTCCTGAATCACTGTCCGACTCGTCCTGACACAAAATGCAACGTTACATCTATTTTTTACTCATATCATATGGATAACCAGTCTTTTGTTGTATATGAAAAACCAGGGCAAATACATACAACATGGTGCATACAACAGAGTATGCTGCATATATTGTGTGGGTTCCAACCCAGTGCATAGAACAGAGTTTGCTGCATTTTGTACTGTTGTATTTGCCTAATAGTTTTATATCTTACAAAAGACTGGTTATCCATGGTCATACACAGGGAAGTGATTACCCACTTTATTTACCTAATAGGTATTATAATAAATTTACATTAACACAATAACTATTATCCCAGTGCTCCACAGCAATATTAATTGGGTTAATTTAGGGGCAGTTAGGGTTAACAGGGGTCCTTAGGGTTAAGTTATGGTGAGGAGTATTTATAGTAAGGGACAGTAAGGGATAATGTAAGGTGCAGTTAGGGATAAGGCAGGGGTCTATTGAGAACTGGAAAAAACAGGTTTCCAAGAAGGCAAGGAGGTTTTTTTTTGTAAAAAATGGCCATAATGTATTTTAACACCTTCACTCCCAGAAATTAATAATGCCATTAGCTGAGTTGAAACCTGTTTGAATCAATGTACCCATCTTATTGATCCAATAAACTTCTTGTCTAGCTAAGATGGACCTTTTGTCCCCTCCCATAGGAGGACTCTTGATATGTTCTATAGCATTCCATTTAAATGTTGACACATTCTGATGGTGTTCATCTATAAAATGTCGTGCCAGCTCTGAGCACCTCATTTTATTTGTGATATATCCTAAGTGCTCTCTTATCCTCATACGGACATCCCGGGATGTCATTCCAATATACTGTCTGGAATGTACCGAGCATTCAATCAGATATATCACAAAAGTAGAGGAACATTTAATACAACCTTTAGTGTCAAAATTTTGACCTGTTGAATGTGAAACAAAATTTGGGCCCACTTTTATATGTTCACAAGCCTTACAATTTCTTCCACACTTATATGTACCATTATGTGTAAGCCAAGAACTATGGCTTTTTGGTGTTCGCAATTGACTAGGCGAAAGCATGTTACCTAATGTTAGGTTCCTAGAATATACAAATTTACATCCTTGTTTAATAGTATCCTTTAACAGATCATCTCCATACAGGATTGGCAAATACTTCCTCACAATCCTACAAACATCGTAGTATTGCGAGGAATATTTGGTTACAAATACAGGTTTATTGTGTATTTCATGTTTTCTTTCTTGTCTATTTTTCCTTCCTCCCAAAAGGTCTTCCCTTTTACACAGTTGAACCTCGTTAAATGTATTTTTTATTAAGTTATCTGAATAACCTCTTTTTCTGAATCTGGTTGCCAAAGCACCAGCTTCTGCTTCAAAGGTATCCTCTCTTGAGTTGATACGTCTGTTTCTTAGAAACTGACTTTTCACAATACCTCTAAATACATGCTTCGGATGTGCACTCGAAGCATGCAATAGTGAATTGGCTGTAATGGCTTTACGATACAAGGATGTATGTATTTCTTTAGACTGAAAGTCAAACATAAGTTTAATATCTAAAAAATTAATCTCTGTCTTGTGCCACTCAAACGTAAAGTTTATCTCTGGTACACATGAATTTAGGTACTGTACAAATCCCTCTGTCTCTCCTTGTTCAAAGGTACTGATGAATATAAGGTCATCAATGAATCTTTTATAGAATTTAATTTCTCCAACATTGGTGTGTCCGGTCCACGGCGTCATCCTTACTTGTGGGATATTCTCTTCCCCAACAGGAAATGGCAAAGAGTCCCAGCAAAGCTGGTCACATTATCCCTCCTAGGCTCCGCCCACCCCAGTCATTCTCTTTGCCGTTGCACAGGCAACATCTCCACGGAGATGGTTAAGAGTTTTTTGGTGTTTAAATGTAGTTTTATTCTTCTATCAAGTGTTTGTTATTTTAAAATAGTGCTGGTATGTACTATTTACTCTGAAACAGAAAAGGATGAAGATTTCTGTTTGTGAGAGGAAGATGATTTTAGCAGACAGTAACTAAAATCGATTGCTGTTTCCACATAGGACTGTTGAGATGAAGTAACTTCAGTTGGGGGAAACAGTTAGCAGACTTTTCTGCTTAAGGTATGACTAGCCATATTTCTAACAAGACCATGTAATGCTGGAAGGCTGTCATTTCCCCTCATGGGGACCGGTAAGCCATTTTCTTAGTTAAACATAAAAGAATAAAGGGCTTCAAAAAGGGCTTAAAAACTGGTAGACATTTTTCTGGGCTAAAACGATTGCTTTACTAGGCATATTATGCAGATTCTAACTAATTATTGGTATTATAATCTTGGGGAACGTTTAGAAAAACGGCAGGCACTGTGTTGGACACCTTTTTCAGATGGGGGCCTTTCTAGTTATAGACAGAGCCTCATTCTGGGACTGTATAGGGGTTAAATGTAAAAACGGCTCCGGTTCCGTTAATTTAAGGGTTAAAGCTCTGAAATTTGGTGTGCAATACTTGTAATGCTTTAAGACACTGTGGTGAAATTTTGGTGAATTTTGAACAATTCCTTCATACTTTTTCACATATTCAGTAATAAAGTGTTTTCAGTTTGAAATTTAAAGTGACAGTAACGGTTTTATTTTAAAACGTTTTTTGTGCTTTGTTGACAAGTTTAAGCCTGTTTAACATGTCTGTACCATCAGATAAGCTATGTTCTATATGTATGAAAGCCAATGTGTCTCCCCATTTAAATTTATGTGATAATTGTGCCATAGTGTCCAAACAAAGTAAGGACAGTAATGCCACAGATAATGATATTGCCCAAGATGATTCCTCAAATGAGGGGAGTAAACATGATACTACATCATCCCCTACTGTGTCTACACCAGTTATGCCCACACAGGAGGCCCCTAGTACATCTAGTGCGCCAATACTTATTACCATGCAACAATTAACGGCTGTAATGGATAACTCCATAGCAAATCTTTTATCCAAAATGCCTACTTATCAGAGAAAGCGCGATTGCTCTGTTTTAAACACTGAAGAGCAAGAGGACGCTGATGATAACTGTTCTGACATACCCTCACACCAATCTCAAGGGGCCATGAGGGAGGTTTTGTCTGATGGAGAAATTTCAGATTCAGGAAAAATTTCTCATCAAGCTGAACCTGATGTTGTGACATTTAAATTTAAATTAGAACATCTCCGCGCACTGCTTAAGGAGGTGTTATCTACTCTGGATGATTGTGACAATTTGGTCATTCCAGAGAAATTATGTAAGATGGACAAGTTCCTAGAGGTTCCGGTGCCCCCCGACGCTTTTCCTATACCCAAGCGGGTGGCGGACATAGTAAATAAAGAGTGGGAAAGGCCCGGCATACCTTTTGTTCCCCCCCCCCGCTATATTTAAGAAATTATTTCCTATAGTCGACCCCAGAAAGGACTTATGGCAGACAGTCCCCAAGGTCGAGGGGGCGGTTTCTACTCTAAACAAACGCACTACTATTCCTATCGAAGATAGTTGTGCTTTCAAAGATCCTATGGATAAGAAATTAGAGGGTTTGCTTAAAAAGATTTTTGTACAGCAAGGTTACCTTCTACAACCAATTTCATGCATTGTTCCTGTCACTAGTTCCTGTCAGGAACTAGAAAAATCTCTCAGTAAAGAATCTTCGTATGAGGAGGTTATGGACAGCGTTCAAGCACTTAAATTGGCTAACTCTTTTGTTTTAGATGCCGCTTTGCAATTAGCTAGATTAGCGGCGAAAAATTCAGGGTTTGCTGTCGTGGCACGCAGAGCGCTTTGGCTAAAGTCTTGGTCAGCGGATGTGTCTTCCAAGACAAAATTGCTTAACATTCCTTTCAAAGGTAAAACATTATTTGGACCTGATTTGAAAGAGATTATTTCAGACATCACTGGGGGAAAGGGCCACGCCCTCCCACAGGATAGGTCTTTTAAGGCTAAAAATAAGCCTAATTTTCGTCCCTTTCGCAGAAACGGACCAGTCTCTAATTCTGTATGCTCTAAGCAAGAGGGTAATACTTCACAACCCAAACCAGCCTGGAAACCAATGCAAGGCTGGAACAAGGGTAAGCAGGCCAAGAAGCCTACCACTGCTACCAAAACAGCATGAAGGGATAGCCCCCGATCCGGGACCGGATCTAGTGGGGGGCAGACTTTCTCTCTTTGCTCAGGCTTGGGCAAGAGATGTTTAGGATCCTTGGGCGCTAGAAATAGTTTCTCAAGGTTATCTCCTGGAATTCAAGGAACTACCCCCAAGGGGAAGGTTCCACAGGTCTCAATTATCTTCAAACCAAATAAAGAGACAGGCATTCTTACATTGTGTAGAAGACCTGTTAAAGATGGGAGTGATACATCCAGTTCCAATAAGAGAACAAGGAATGGGATTTTATTCCAATCTGTTCATAGTTCCCAAAAAAGAGGGAACATTCATACCAATTTTGGATCTAAAGATCCTAAACAAATTTCTCAGGGTACCATCGTTCAAAATGGAAACTATTCGAACGATCCTACCTACTATCCAGGAAAATCAATTTATGACTACCGTGGATTTAAAGGATGCGTACCTACATATTCCTATCCACAAGGAACATCATCAGTTCCTAAGGTTCGCTTTTCTGGACAAGCATTACCAGTTTGTGGCACTTCCATTCGGATTAGCCACTGCTCCAAGGATTTTCACAAAGGTACTAGGGTCCCTTCTAGTGGTTCTAAGACCAAGGGGCATTGCAGTAGTACCTTACTTGGACGACATCCTGATTCAAGCGTCGTCCCTGTCAAAAGCAAAGGCTCATACGGACATCGTCCTAGCCTTTCTCAGATCTCACGGATGGAAGGTGAACAAAGAAAAAAGTTCTCTGTCCCCGTCAACAAGAGTTCCCTTCTTGGGAACAATAATAGATTCCTTAGAAATGAGGATTTTTCTGACAGAGGTCAGAAAATCAAAACTTCTAAGCTCTTGTCAAGTACTTCATTCTGTTCCTCGTCCTTCCATAGCGCAGTGCATGGAAGTAATAGGATTGATGGTTGCAACAATGGACATAGTTCCTTTTGCACGAATTCATCTAAGACCATTACAACTGTGCATGCTCAGACAGTGGAATGGGGATTATACAGACTTGTCTCCGACGATTCAAGTAGATCAAAAGACCAGAGATTCACTCCGTTGGTGGCTGACCCTGGACAATCTGTCACAGGGAATGAGCTTCCGCAGACCAGAGTGGGTCATTGTCACGACCGACGCCAGCCTAGTGGGCTGGGGCGCGGTCTGGGAATCCCTGAAAGCTCAGGGTCTATGGTCTCGGGAAGAGTCTCTTCTCCCGATAAACATTCTGGAACTGAGAGCGATATTCAATGCTCTCAGAGCTTGGCCTCAACTAGCAAAGGCCAAATTCATAAGGTTTCAGTCAGACAACATGACGACCGTTGCATATATCAATCATCAGGGGGGAACAAGGAGTTCCCTGGTGATGAAAGAAGTGACCAAGATAATTCAATGGGTGGAGGATCACTCCTGCCACTTGTCTGCGATCCACATCCCAGGAGTGGAAAATTGGGAAGCGGATTTTCTGAGTCATCAGACATTCCATCCGGGGGAGTGGGAACTCCATCCGGAAATCTTTGCCCAAATAACTCAATTATGGATCTGATGGCGTCTCGTCAGAACTTCAAGGTTCCTTGCTACGGGTCCAGATCCAGGGATCCCAAGGCGACCCTAGTAGATGCACTAGTAGCACCTTGGACCTTCAACCTAGCTTATGTATTCCCACCGTTTCCTCTCATCCCCAGGCTGGTAGCCAGGATCAATCAGGAGAGGGCCTCGGTGATCTTGATAGCTCCTGCGTGGCCACGCAGGACTTGGTATGCAGACCTGGTGAATATGTCATCGGCTCAACCATGGAAGCTACCTTTGAGACAGGACCTTCTTGTTCAGGGTCCATTCGAACATCCGAATCTGGTTTCCCTCCAACTGACGGCTTGGATATTGAACGCTTGATTTTATCAAAGCGTGGGTTTTCAGATTCTGTAATAGATACTCTGATTCAGGCTAGAAAGCCTGTAACTAGAAAAATTTACCATAAAATATGGAAAAAATATATCTGTTGGTGTGAATCTAAAGGATTCCCATGGAACAAGATAAAAATTCCTAAGATTCTATCCTTTCTACAAGAAGGTTTGGAGAAAGGATTATCTGCAAGTTCTCTGAAGGGACAGATCTCTGCTTTATCTGTTTTACTTCACAAAAGACTGGCAGCTGTGCCAGATGTTCAAGCATTTATTCAGGCTCTGGTTAGGATCAAGCCTGTTTACAGACCTTTGACTCCTCCCTGGAGTATAAATCTAGTTCTTTCAGTTCTTCAAGGGGTTCCGTTTGAACCCTTACATTCCGTAGATATTAAGTTATTATCTTGGAAAGTTTTGTTTTTGGTTGCAATTTCTTCTGCTAGAAGAGTTTCGGAGTTATCTGCTCTGCAGTGTTCTCCGCCCTATCTGGTGTTCCATGCAGATAAGGTGGTTTTGCGTACTAAGCCTGGTTTTCTTCCGAAAGTTGTTTCCAACAAAAATATTAACCAGGAGATAGTTGTACCTTCTTTGTGTCCGAATCCAGTTTCAAAGAAGGAACATTTGTTACACAATTTGGACGTAGTCCGTGCTCTAAAATTCTATTTAGAGGCTACTAAAGATTTCAGACAAACATCTTCCTTGTTTGTTGTTTATTCTGGTAAAAGGAGAGGTCAAAAAGCGACTTCTACCTCTCTTTCCTTTTGGCTTAAAAGCATTATCCGATTGGCTTATGAGACTGCCGGACGGCAGCCTCCTGAAAGAATCACAGCTCACTCCACTAGGGCTGTGGCTTCCACATGGGCCTTCAAGAACGAGGCTTCTGTTGACCAGATATGTAAGGCAGCGACTTGGTCTTCACTGCACACTTTTGCCAAATTTTACAAATTTGATACTTTTGCTTCTTCGGAGGCTATTTTTGGGAGAAAGGTTTTGCAAGCCGTGGTGCCTTCCATTTAGGTGACCTGATTTGCTCCCTCCCTTCATCCGTGTCCTAAAGCTTTAGTATTGGTTCCCACAAGTAAGGATGACGCCATGGACCGGACACACCAATGTTGGAGAAAACAGAATTTATGCTTACCTGATAAATTACTTTCTCCAACGGTGTGTCCGGTCCACGGCCCGCCCTGGTTTTTTAATCAGGTCTGATGAATTATTTTCTCTAACTACAGTCACCACGGTATCATATGGTTTCTCCTATATATATTTCCTCCTGTCCGTCGGTTGAATGACTGGGGTGGGCGGAGCCTAGGAGGGATCATGTGACCAGCTTTGGTGGGACTCTTTGCCATTTCCTGTTGGGGAAGAGAATATCCCACAAGTAAGGATGACGCCGTGGACCGGACACACCGTTGGAGAAAGTAATTTATCAGGTAAGCATAAATTCTGTTTCTGTCTCTGAAGGGGTTATTGTACCCCAGAAGAAAGGTATATTCCAGCCAACCCATAAACAGGTTGGCATACGAGGGGGCGAATTTCGCCCCCCATCGCCGTACCTCTCTTCTGGAGGTAAAAACCCCCCTCAAATGAGAAGTAATTATGTTCCAATAGGAACTCTATACATCTCAAAACAAAATCTTTGATTTCATCACTGTAGTCTGTTAGTAGATCTAGGAAAAAATGGACTGCTCTAATACCTAGGGAATGAGGGATAGAAGTATAAAGAGCGGTGACATCCACTGTCAACCAGCTCATATCTTCTTCTACCTTTACGTTTTCAACCTTATTTAGCATGTGTGACGTGTCTCTAAGAAAACTAGGTAAGGAGCCAACTAGTGGCTGTAAAACATTATCCACCCATTCCGACAAATGTTCAGACAATGAGCCTATACCAGCCACTATAGGTCTCCCTTTTATGTCCTCTAGGCCCTTGTGGACCTTTGGCAGATGGTGGAATATAGGTAAGATAGGATTTTCGACCAAAAGATAATCCAGTGTTTTCCTATCAATTATCCCCATATACAACCCATCGTCCAAAAGAGACTTAAGCTTTTTAGAAAATTTCACAGTTGGATCCCCACATAGTGGCTTATATGACTCGCTGTCCCCCAGTTGTTGATGGGCTTCCTTGATATATATTTCTCTGTCCATTACTACCAAACAGCCACCCTTGTCTGATTGCTTAATTACAATAGACAAGTTATTTTGTAGAGAGGAAATAGCCTCTCTCTCTTTCTTGGACAAATTAGAGTGGCTTGTTTTGGCTGTAGTTTCCAGGTGAGCTAGATCTTCCAAAACTCTTTTATGGAAATGCTCAATGGATTTTCCGCTAGACTGTACAGGGTAAAATTTAGACTTCTGTTTCATATTATGACTTGATGTTATACATCCCTGTGATGTTTGATCACTTTCTGCATTGAGAGACTGTAACGCAACCAGATCCTGCATATCTGTAAATTCAACCATTGTGTTAAAACTCATTCCTGTACCTACATCCTCTGTATCTAGCTTAACAGTTGTTTCTGTTTGTACATTATCATGTTCAAAGAAGTGTCTACGTAGGGTTAAGGTTCTCACAAACCTATTTACGTCCAAAATAATTTGAAAGAGATCAAATTTTCGAGTAGGACAGAACCCTAATCCTAAATTAAGTACCTTCAGTTCAAATTGGTTGTGTATAGGAAGAAATGTTTATAACTATATTCTCCTGTCTCATTGTGCTGTCGACCCCTTGATCATGTACCTCTTTCTTGCTCAGGTACCTATCACATTGTCTGTCCCTCCTCCTCCCTTGACCTTCATAGCTGACCGAAAAACCGGTGCTACTTGAGTGTTGATACTTGAAGTATCTTCAACATTTACTGCTGGTGTAGCCACAGGTATGCCTTGGTTGCTATTAATCATACCTTTATCCTTACCACCCGATTTAGAATTTTTTGCAATAGTACCTGTATTTATATGTTGTGTCTTTGCAGCTACTGTACTCGTATTTGTGGTTAGTATATGTGATGGACGTTGTTCAGTGAAATTTCTCACTAGTTGTTCCTCTCTATTCAAGTATCCTTCCCCTTCTGAATTAGAGCTATCATCGCAGGAGGTGGAGAAGTTAGACAAAGATTCCTCATCTGTGATCTCATTATCAGTGACATTAAAACTGACTTTCTTATTTTTATTACTTCTATTGTTTCTCCTCCTCCTTCTCCTGCGATTAAACCCTTGTGTAGACATATTACTCTGTACATCATCCTCATCACCTTGTCTCAATCTGTATTGCCTACGTTGGTAAGACTTATACCATATAAAGAATTGGCCTGTGCTATAGTCTTTCTGGTCCCTTAAGAACTTAATATGTTTGGTCTGTATGATCTCCTTTTTATGTGTTTCCACTACATTCTCTAAGATTTTATCAAATTCAACATATTCCTTATTCATCTGAAAGTTATTCAATTCTTGTTGTAAAGACAAAATATCCTGTCTAACAGTGTTAAGCAGCTCCAGTTTATACTTAACTAGCATAGCCATTAGCCTAAAAGAGCATTCAGACAATATTTGGTTCCACTCTTTAACAAACTCATCATCATTAACCTCAAATGTAGGGAATTTCTTCACTCTCAACCCCCTGGGAATCATATTTAAAGAGATATATTTGTTCATTATCCATGTATCAAGTTTCAATCTTAGCTCTTTCAAACATAGTAGTTCCAAGTTAAAGAATAAGTCACTCAATTTAGTGTTAGAACTGTCCATAGAGAAAAATTCATCCAGCTCAAATCCTATCAAGTCTCTGTCATCCACCACTGACAGTGAGTAAAAATCTTTATGTTCAGAGGGTATCTCCATATTTGTGCTGCTCAATACCAAAATATGTTCGTATTTAAACTCCAATATTCATATATACGTTTAAGTACTGTCCTTGTTAATTGGTTCATTTTTAATGTATGAGGCAGATCATAGGTAAGAATGACTCCCGGTATGGGAAGAGTATCTAACAAAAAAGGAAACAGGTTAAGGAGTCACTCCTAAGTATATATATATTTATAATTCAACTTCACCCAATGTGCTGTAGTATTTTTCAGTATTTCAGGGGGATGGATATGTGCAGGTGAGTGGCTAATGTTGGAGCGCAAATAAACATACAAATGATAAACGCCAGTATCAAGCACTGTGTGACTCACCGCTCCAAGTATATGGTTCTGTCAGACTTACTGGAGGAACTGCCTTTCATAGAGTTTCCATAGCCCCTTCGTTCTCTCTGCCGACTTCCACAAACGCCGGGCCCACTCCAGGAGTTTCCTTTACCCCCGCTACACTCGCAGCTCGTGTGCCCGGCTCCTATGTGTGACGTCACTCTCCGGCGTGCCTCGATCTCCTCTGCGCTGTTTTTCCTTGCGCACCGCTCTATAGCCGGTGGACAGGAATCACCAGAATTCAACCCGATCGAGTACAATCGAGTTGATTGATTCCCCTGCGAGTCTGATTCCCCTGGTGCAATGCTGAATACGGAGAGCGTATTGCTCTCCGCATTCAGCGAGGTCTTGCGGACCTGATCCGCACTCTCGGATCAGATCCGCAAGACCTTTGATAATCCGGCCTCTTGGTCTGAAAATTTCTTAAGAAATAAACAACATGATAGCTGCAATTTTTGGCAAAGAGACTAAAATATGTGCATGCTTTTTCCTTATTTTAGTCAAATTTGAAAGCGTTGTAAAACGTAACAACACACACTGTCATACAACACACACACACCACACACTCATACAACACACACAAACACACTTTCATACAACACACATTTTCAGGTAACACACATACCACACACACTCTCATAAAACACACACACTTTCATATAACACACACTCACCTCATACACTCTCTTACAATACACACATACACACACAGTTTCATATAACACACACTCACCTCATACACTCTCTTACAACACACACATACACACACACTTTCATATAACACACACTAACCCCATACACTCTCTTACAACACACACACATACACACACACATTCATATAACACACACTCTCTCATACACACACACTTTCATATAACACACACTAACCTCATACACTCTCTTACAACACACACATACACACACACTTTCATATAATACACACTCACCCCATACACTCTCTTACAACACACACACATACACACACAATTTCATATAACACACACTCTCTCATACAACACACACACACACTTTCATATAACACACACACTTTCATATTACATGCATACCACACACACACACACACTCATACAACACACATACCACACACACTCTCATATAACATACACACCACACACACACACACTCATACAACACACACATTCTCATACAACACACAACCCACACACTCTCATACACAACACACGCACAGTACACACACAATCTCATACAATACACCACACACACTCCTACACCATACACACAAGTTACGACCAAGTACACATGGTGTTGTGACCCAGTAATGGGTCCCGATCTGTGGTTTGAAGAACCCTGATCTATATGGTACACATTAACTAGCTTTTGTCTTGCTGTGAAAAACATATAAAATGCTATTGAATTTAGTTCTTAGAAATTATATTAATTTAACAATGTTAGTTGTGCAAAACTGGGGAATGGGTAGTAAAGGCACTATCTTTTTACACAATAAAACATTTGACGTAGACTGTCCCTTTAAACTTTACATTGCTGAATGTGGAGAGCAATACGCTCTCCGTATTCAGCATTGCACCAGCAGCTCACAAGAGCTGCTGGTGCAACGCCGTTCCCTGCAGACTCGCAGCCAATGGGCCGCCAGCAGGGAGGTGTCAATCAACCCGATCGTACTTGATTGGGTTGATTTCCGGTGATTCCTGCTCAGAGCAGGCAGACAGGGTTATGGAGCAGCGGTCTTTGTGACCGCTGCTCCATAACTTGTGTTTCTGGCGAGTCTGAAGAATCGCCAGAAACACGGGCCCTCAAGCTCCGTTCGGAGCTTGATAGATAGGCACCCATATCTGCAGCACTGATTCCACTCATACAAACTAATCATGCCGTCAAGTCCCCATAGCATGATCTTCCAATTACCCACATAGTGCCAGTGAATCATTTCTTTTTTGTAAGTAACTGTGCACCTCAGCTTCAGTCACATGGATTTCTAAAAGCCCAATGTTAGCATTATGTTATGTGACAAACAGTACATTTAGTATTGCAATTAAAGCATAGTTATCCTTTTACAATACAATGCTAAATAATCTGTGATTACCTTGTATCTAAGGCTTTGCACCAATCCCCCTTATCTCAGAGGTGTGTGCATACTTGAATTTAACCAATCGTTGATCACTCACGATTCAACGATAGTCAGCTCAGTGTTATCTATATCAGGGTTCTTCAAACTTTTTCCCCCAAGACCCAATGCTATGATACCACATTCCGTAAGGAGCTTGTGGGCCCGTGTTTCTGGTGAGTCTGAAGACTCGCCAGAAACAGCAGTTATGAAGTAACGGGCACAAAGACCGCTGCTCCATAACCCTGTCTGCCTGCTGGACAGGAATCACTGGAATTCAACCCGATCGATTACAATCGAGTTGATTGACACCCCCTGCGAGTCGGCAGGGGCGGCGTTGCACCAGCAGCTCTTGTGAGCTGCTGGTGCAATGCTCAATACGGAGAGTGTATTGCTCTCCGCATTCAGCGAGGTCTTGCGGACCTGATCCGCACTCTCGGATCAGGATCCGCAAGACCTTTGATAATTCGGCCTCTTGGTCTGAAAATTTCTTAAGAAATAAACAACATGATAGCTGCAATTTTTGGCAAAGAGACTAAAATATGTGCATGTTTTTTCCTGATTGTAGTCAAATTTGAAAGCGTTGTAAAACGTAACAACACACACTTTCATACAACACACACACACCACACACTCATACAACACACACAAACACACTTTCATACAACACACATTTTTATGTAACACACATACCACACACACTCTCATACAACACACACACTTTCATATAACACACACTCACCTCATACACTCTCTTACAACACACACATACACACACACTTTCATATAACACACACTAACCTCATACACTCTCTTACAACACACACATACACACACACTTTCATATAATACACACTCACCCCATACACTCTCTTACAACACACACACATACACACACAATTTCATATAACACACACTCTCTCATACAACACACACACACACACTTTCATATAACACACACACTTTCATATTACACGCATACCACACACACACACACTCATACAACACACATACCACACACACTCTCATATAACATATACACCACACACACTCATATAACACACACATTCTCATACAACACACACCCCACACACTCTCATACACAACACACGCATAGGACACACACAATCTCATACAATACACCACACACACTCCTACACCATACACACAAGTTACGACCAAGTACACATGGTGTTGTGACCCAGTAATGGGTCCCAATCTGTGGTTTGAAGAACCCTGATCTATATGGTACACATTAACTAGCTTTTGTCTTGCTGTGAAAAACATATAAAATGCTATTGATTTTAGTTCTTATAAATTATATTAATATAGCAATGTTATTTGTGCAAAACTGGGGAATGGGTAGTAAAGGCACTATCTTTTTACAAAATAAAACATTTGACGTAGACTGTCCCTTTAAACTTTACATTGTACTCAGACAGATATCTCAATGTAAACAGCTAAACTGCTTTGGGATCCAATCCCTATATTTTGGATAACTTTTGCAATGTATAGCATTGTGTGTACAATAACACAGGCTTCCATTATTCTATTGTGCACAGAGCATTATGAAAATAGTATAGTTCTCATTGCCATTTTTTTCTTTAGGTAGTGAAATTAAATTAGATTTTTCCATAGTATTAATAAAAACTGAATTGCCTGCTTAAAACAAGACAGAAGAATGTGACAATATTTTATAAAGAAATTACAGAAAAATATTTATTTGAAATTGTACAATTCATGATTTTTTACAGGGAGCACAACTATTTTGTTTTGAGAAACCAGTTTTTAACCTGAAAAATTAACTAATTTCTGTTCAGTATATACTATCAATATAATATAATTTACACCTATTTCACCTCCAATAATTTGAATATAATTGCATTGTATTGTGAAAGGATAAATATACTTTGTGAGCATTGCAATACTAAATGTACAGTTTGTCACATAACATAATGCTAACATTGACTGAAGCTGAGGTCCACACACTTACCAATCTGTGTGTATTGATCCTAACACTGACTGAACTGAAACTGAAAGTAATATTAGCTGGTGCTGTAAGTGGGAGGATTCATGCTTTTATTATAAATCGTGCTCACAATTTAGCTAAATCGTGTGCACGATTTAGCTAAATCGTGCTCACAATTTATTTAAATTGTGTGCACGATATAGCTAAAAAATGGTGTGCACGATTTAGCTAAATTGTGAGCACGATTTAACTAAATTGTGCGCACAATATAGCTTAATCGTGCACACGATTTAGCTAAATTGTGAGCATGATTTAACTAAATTGTGCGCACGATATAGCTTAATTGTGTGCATGATATAATAAATTGTGCGCACGATATAATAAATTGTGCGCACGATTTAGCTAAATCGTGCGCACGATTTAGCAAAATGTGCTCACGATTTAGCAAAATGTGCTCACGATTTATAAAAAAAAATCTTGTGTGACACCTCTGGGGCTCCGTAGTTTTCAAACATTTGTAATGCTGTAAAAAGTGTTTTGTAAAATGTCATGATTTCTAGCCGCATCTCAATTTACCAACTAGGTTTATGCAATCTTCCTCTACCAACCTAGTATATGCAATCCAGGGGCGAGATTACATATTCAGTGCAGGCTTCAGCGTAATTGCTGAAACCCGTGTCACCCGTAATTTCACCTCGCACATCAGGGTATCACATATATGGCACCGGCAGTTCATAAAGTGCCGTTAGTCGGATAAACTAGCGATGTCCAGAAATGTGCGTAAATACACATTTCTGGAGTCGCCAGTAAAATCTCCTATAAAAGTCTAACCCGCCTCCCAAAAATAAACCTGACACGTAAAACCCCTATATCCGCCATCAAACCCACATCAGAACTAATAATAAAAGTATTAACCCCTAAATCTGCCAACTACAAAATCGGAAACTACATAATAAATGTATTAACCCCTAATCCGCCATTAACCCACATCGCAAAGTCCCTTTTAAAACTATTATCCCCTAATCCGCCGTTAACCCACATCGCAAAAAAACCTTATAAATCTATTAACCTCTAATCCACCAAACCCCCACAACGCAAATAACTAACGGCTAGATTATGAGTTGCGTGTTAAGGTAAAAAAGCAGCGTTAACAGGTCCTAACGATGCTTTTTTACGCCCGCTGCTATTACGAGTCTTGCAGGTATAGGTGTTCCGCACACTTCTTTGGCCTTACCGCAAAACAATTTACGTAAACTTCGTAAAGTCTTTTTTCTATGGGACTTCTATAGTGCCGGTATTATGAGTCTGTCCTGGGAGGCCAAAAAGTGAGCGGTACACCCTACCCCGTCAAGAGTCCTAACGCATTTAAAAGTCAGTAGAGTTTTATGGTACAACGCCGTAACATAAAACTCATAACTAAAGTTCTAAAAAGTACACTAACACCCATAAACTACCTATTAACCCCTAAACCGAGGCCCTCCCGCATCGCAAACACTATAATAAAATTATTAACCCCTAATCTGCCGCTCTGGACATCGCCGCCACTATAATAAACATATTAACCTCTAAACCGCCACACTCCCGCCTCGCAAACATTAGTTAAATATTATTAACCCCTAATCTGCCGTCCCTAACATCGCCGCCACCTATCTACATTTATTAACCCCTAATCTGCTGCCCCCAACGTCGCCGCCACTATACTAAATGTATTAACCCCTAAACCTATGTCTAACCCTAAACCTAACACCCCCTAACTTAAATATAATTTAAATAAATCTCAATAAAAAAATAATATTATTACCTAAATAATTCCTATTTAAAACTAAATACTTACCTATAAAATAAACCCTAAGCTAGCTACAATATAACTAATAGTTACATTGTAGCTATCTTAGGGTTTATTTTTATTTTACAGGCAAGTTTGTATTTATTTTAACTAGGTACAATAGCTATTAAATAGTTATTAACTATTTAATAACTACCTAGCTAAAATAAATAAAAAGTACCTGTAAAATAAAACCTAACCTAAGTTGCAATAACACCTAACACTACACTACAATTAAATACATTAACTAAATTAAAAACAATTAAATTAAATTAAATTAGCTAAAGTACAAAAAAAAAAAACCCCACTAAATTGCAGAAAATAATAAACAAATTACAAGATATTTAAACTTATTACACCTAATCTAATAGCCCTATCAAAAAAAAAGCCTCCCCAAAATAAAAAAAACCCTAGCCTAAACTAAACTATCAATAGCCCTTAAAAGGGCCTTTTGCAGGGCATTGCCCCAAAGAAATCAGCTCTTTTACCTTTTAAAAAAATACAAACAACCCCTTCAACAGTAAAACCCACCACCCACACAACCAACCCCCCAAATAAAATACTATCTAAAAAAACCTAAGCTCCCCATTGCCCTGAAAAGGGCATTTGGATGGGCATTGCCCTTAAAAGGGCAGTTAGCTCTATTGCAGGCCCAAACCCTAACCTAAAATTAAAACCCACCCAATACACCCTTAAAAACCTAACACTAACCCCCTGAAGATCGACTTACAGTTCTGAAGACCGGACATCCATCCTCAAGGAAGCGGCAGAAGTCTTCATCCAACCGGGCCGAAGTCATCAACGAAGCCGGGAGAAGTCTTCATCCAAGCCGGGCGAAGTGGTCCTCCAGACGGGCAGAAGTCTTCATCCAGACGGCATCTTCTATCTTTATCCATCCAACATGGATGAAACAGCCCGCAGGAGGCTGAGAAATGCGTCGCTTTTTAATAAAGTACTATTTTTTTATACACTTGCTTTTGTGGTGTATGTCACCATTTACACATTGTTGGGAACAATTTATGTGGTTGCTGCTGTTCATTTTGGTGTTCACAGTCAACTGGGCAGCTGTGAGATCCCAGTACCTGAAGGTGCATTTCATCTTGTAAGTGCAATTTTAAGGTTATATATTGCTCTTGTGTAAACGTTACTGGGCCATGTTTGTTTGCCTTTGTTGCTCATTTAGGCATCAGACAACAGGCTCCTTCTAAGAAATTGGATTGGATCTCTGCTGGGGGATATCAGTGAGCTGGACCACTGCGAAGTTCCAGTCTGCCCCATTTGCACCGCTGGGTGATTTTTGTTTGTGAGTATATACATTCATCTGCATCTGTCTACATATGCTTTGGTGGTACTAGGCCATGGTGGCGCCTCTGTTTTTCTTTCTCTGTAGATGGCGATCGTACGAAGAGGATTCTCCACGCTCCATGGCTCCGTGGTCGCCGGTTCTGCTCCGCGCTCATCTCTGCTCCGCGCCGGCATTATTGTTATTTTTTTTTATTTTGGGGGTTTGTTGGGTGGTAGGTTTTACTGTTAGAGGGAGGACTTACTATTTTTTTAAGGTAAAAGAGCTGTTTCACCTATTGCAATGCCCTTCAAAAGGCGCTTTTAAGGGCTATTGGTAGTTTAGTATTAGATTAGGGAGTGTTTTTATTTTGGGGTGCTTTTTTATTTTCATAGGGATTAGGTTTAATTGTTTTATTTTGGACAATTTGGCTTATTATTTTATGTAATGTTAAACTTTTTTATTTTTGGTAATCTTAGATTAATTTTTTTTTTTTTTTTTAGAAATGTTAGCTTTTTTATTTTAATGGTAACTTAGTATTTTTTAATTTAGGTAATTGGGGTCAATTTAGGGGGTAAAGGAACAGAAATGGAGGAGCAGCAAACAAATAAGATAAAACTTGACTTTTATTTTTTGCTTAAAATAAATTACAGCATTCCTTTTAGCCCATATCATAGTGACGAGCAACTTAGGCAATTCGGCTTCAATGCCATACTCATAGCTTGCTTGATATGCCCTCTAGCTACAGGCATTTAAAAAGAGGTTAATATCCCTCTATTGGTTAATAGGTTACCAATATGGGCTATTACTTTGATTACATTAATTTAGGGGGTGTTAGGTTAGGGGCTTAGTAATTTAAATAGTTATTTGCGTTGTGAGGGTTTTGCGCATTAGGGGTTAATAGATTTATTAGGATTATTGTGTTGTGTGGGTTTGGCGGATTAGGGGTTAATAGTTTTATTAGGTGTATTGCGTTGTGTGGGTTTGGCGGATTAGGGGTTAATAGTTTAAATTAGGTTTATTGTGCTGTGGGTTAATGGCAGATTAGGGGTTAATAGTTTTATTAGGTTTATTGCGATGTGGGTTAATGGCGGATTAGGGGTTAATATATTTATTACATTTATTGCAATGTGGGTTCATAGCGGATTAGGGGTTAATATACTTTATTAGTTATTGCGGTGGGGGTTGGCGGTTGACAGGTAGATAGATATTGCGCATGTGTTGGGTGTTAGTTAATATTTTCAGGCAGTTACAGGAGTTACGGTGCTCACATTTTCAGCGCAAGGCTTGCTGCGCCGGCTTATGTGTGGCGAGGTGAAAATGGAGTGGAGTAAAATTTCTCAATTTTCACCGCGTAAGTCCTTGCGCTGAATATGTGATACCTATTTGCGACGAGGTTCTATGTTAGCTTATGGGAGTAAAAATTGTAGGCGATGGGTGAAATATACGTGCTGCATTTATATGCGGCGCCATATATGTGATACCAAAACCGAATAAAAACTGGCATTGCCTGATTTTGCGGGTGACGCCACATATGTATTCTTGCCCCAGGTTAGAGTCGTCAGATGTTTTATCTAACATAGTGAGTGCTGATAATATGCTATTGAGTTTAATCGTATGTAGTATATCCATATTTTGGATTATATGGAAAATCAGAAGATTTGACATATGAAACATTATAGTGTTATTAGCCCTTGTATTTGACACCTTATTCATTGTAAACGGTAACATTACTGTGTAGATAATATACTGCAATAGATGACCATGTCTCTTTATGATAGCAGGGCATTCAGAGTATAATGCTGATTCAGGCACAGGTGTCATTAGCAGTTTATTTAACATGCCGTCTATGACAGGTCTAGCATGGTCTATGAGGAAGGTGTAAGCTGAAACGCATAAGACCTCTGCTACACCGGTTTGTTATTTAAGCTATGTGATTTTTGTATGTCACTTTACCCCATAACTTTGATTAAAGGAGATGTTTTATTTATTCTGATCCACTGCCTCGCTATTTTTCTGTTCGGATTGGTTATACGTATTGAGATTACAGGTTTCCATTGGCGGTTTGCATGGATCAGATGTGAGTTGGAGGAGGAGCTGGTGAGTTGTGTGCTGTAGCGCCGGATTGTTTCTAGGCGCAAGTTTTCCGGAGGTAACAGCAGCAGTGTTTTCTGCTTTGGAGACGTAAGGGAAGGAACGGAATCAAAAGGAGAGGATCATTCACGTGAGTTACACTTCCTTTTCCAAGTTAATACTGTACCTATGTCCCGAGGGGATTATTGCTGCCTCTGAGTTCCTTTTGGTGTGTATAAAATAAGAACTTCTGAACTATACGGAATATTCTGTGAATACTTTACTGTTTTGTAACAGTCACAGATAGTATTGAGCGCTGCAGGGGAGACATCTTTTGTTGTCCCATATCAATTACACATCATAGAAAAATTTACATTTTACTTATAGATATGATTTATTTTTCGTACGCAGGCACATTTGTAACAAAAATTAAATACAAATGACAACAAATGTAAATGTTTAACGAATATTCCCTATTTGTTTCATTTTAAACTTAACAATTATCAAATAGATCAGCCAACAAATATTTGGGGAAACAAAATTTCATTGAATATATGTTCTGAAAATTTCTTGGCTGCTCAAGTCTACTTTGTACCCATAATTTTAGTGTACCACACTTTGTAAAATAACATGGGGTTTTTTAGTAACTAGGGCATAATTTGTTGAATTCATATGTGAAATATGTTGATTCCTTAATTATAAGTCTTCCTTATTTTCTTCAAAAACAGCTAACAAACCTACACTGTGACTTCAATGTTCTTTATGTTTGTTCCCGTGAACAATTGGGGTTCAATTAAGCTACAAGGTTATGAATATATATAATTATTTTGTGATTTTGCAATGGAGTAAGAAATTACTGTACTAGGATTCTAAAAATAACCATACGTGGTAGCAGCAGCTTTTTCAATGATATAAAAATCTCTTGTATATGATGTAAAATAAGGATTTTTATTACACACACATTTGTCAAATATGATCTCCCCATGTGTTATGCTGTAAACTTTCCTATAGACATTATAACAAAGTGTTATTAATTGAGCCTGACACAACTATTTTTTTAAACTGTTTTATCTCTGGAACTGTCATTCCATAGGGAATGTATGAATTTAATACACATAGTTCATGCATAGCATGTTTCCTAGATTTTATTACTACTCCACTCTATTCATCAGTTATTCCCAATGTAGATGTTCCCTTTGTCTAGACATTTTAGCAGACAGAACATCATAAAATGGCTGATAAATTTAGTTATAATTATGTTTATGTCAAAAATAAATACTTAAAATAAATTTTGTATTGAGCTCTGTGTTTACTTTAAAGGGGAAATCAGGTAAAAATAAAATGTTCATGATTCAGATAGGGCATGCAATTTTAAACAACTTTCCAATTTACTTCCATTAACAAAATGTCTTTTTATATTTCCACTTTTTAAATCACCAGTTCCTACTAAGCATGTGCAAGAATTCACAGAATATACGCAAATACATCTGTGATTGGCTGATGACTGTCACATGATACAGGAGGAGTGGAAATAGACAACTAACTTTGAAACTAGCTAGAAAAAAATCTACTACTGATTTTTTGTCATTGTCTTTTTATCATGCATGTGTTGATAATGCAAATCTACTGTATTTACTGGTCCTGTAATGCCTACTTTATAAGCTACATTTCTAGATAAGAATGTCTTAATAGTTACATTATTTTTTTTGGAATGATCAATACTTATATGAGACAATATCAAATATTATACTGCCACTTAAAAATGCATAGTAAAAATGTTAAGATGTTTTAAAAACAAGGGCAACACAATTAGTATGCGCTTAAGTATTATTTAGACATTGATGTTTTTTACTAGCATAAATATCCCTTAAAATACAAGTGTTTACATCAATACAGTTGTACAATGTGAAAGGACAATAGCAATTAAATTAAACCTTTCTATATCCTAAAGAATAGCAAAATTTGAAAATAAATGAGTCATACATTTGAGCTAGGGCATTATGGGTATACAGTATGTGTGTCTATGACGTAATTTCTATGCATTATACTGTAAAAATGTTAATTGTACATTTTTTTTCTAGGTTTGTTTGTTGGTGAGATCACATAAAAGTGATTGGTACAAAAGGATACAGATTTGCAGCTTATTAGATTCTATGATAGAAATTGAGCCATTTTACAAAACACTTTTTTTTTTACAGAGAAATGTTTCAAAATGTGTAAAAAGAGGTGGTGTGATCGCTCTCTGGTGACAGTGTGCTATACCCAATTATCACATAAATCTCTCAATATCTCTCAAATATTCATAATTTTTGTGTAGGGGACATATTCATCAGGGAAAAACAGGTATTTAGAATAACAAAATAAAGGTAATGGAGCTATGTGTAAACATTTTAATACACTCCAAAGGCTAAAATGGATCATTGGGAACACAGTGAAGGCCATCACAATTAACAGAATAATATCCCTTTTAATTTGATATTTTTTAAGAAATAATTCAAAATCATATATTTTTTTCCATGTATCTGACAGGGATTATGTGCAGTGTTCAAGTCTACAACAGACAGCATTGAGAATAATTACATAAACGGTTGAACTTACAAGCGCTCCATAAAAAAGTTTGAGTTTCTAATTCCCCCATATTATCAAATTTCTTTAAGAAACTTTATTTTTTTTTCTGCATCCAGACAAAGAAATATTTTTCCCTTGAATAATGATAGTTTCAGATTAAGAACAAAAATGGACCTGAACAGATGCAATTTTATCACTTCATTGAATTTCATCCTTTTTTTTAATACTGTGGAACATAGCTGTAGGAAATATTGAAATCTGACATTCAGAAATATGTTTAACCTGATAACCCTTATGCCATCAAAGACTGAATGATTGCAGTGCATTTTATGGGCTATGACTATGCAAGAGCACATGTTGCTTGCTTTATAGATACATGTTAATGTAACATCAGGGAATATGAGTATTTTCAGATACATTTAAGAGCAGTCAGGGAGTTATTAATATGCATAGTAAAGCTATATTGCAAATCGTATTAAAACAATATAAAAGTGCACACAGAACTAAATGAATCAAGTATTTTTATGAACTTTCAAACAATGCCATAAGCACTAACAAACACAATATTCGCTATTACAGACATGAATTTTTATTGACAGTTGTTTTTTAGCAAACTTGAAATTCAGAAAAACTAAATAAAATTATTAATTTGTTTTAATGTTATTTAACTTTACGGTAAAAATGTAATTGTCATAATTCAGATAGAAGATGCAATGTTAAACAACGAATGTGCATTGTTCTCTTGTTAGCTTTTGTTGTAACACATACCTAGGTAGGCCGATAGGAGCTTAGGAGCATGCACATGCTTTTAACTCTCTGTGGCAGCAGTATTTGCAACTATGGGCGCCATGTACTAAGCATCGAAGTGACCCCTCGTCTGTATTTCCGCGTCAAAATTCGCTCACGATCTGCATCTCGTATTTACCAATCTGCGATCGAATAGAAAAACCACTATTTTTCATCAGCTATCGTAATTTTATGCAACTGATCGTTCCTAACCCTTTTTCCACTTACTACATGTTCGATCGCACGTAAATTCGCTTTAATCAGAAATTATGAATGTTACAAGTAATCCGCCCGCTTCAACTTTCACTCTAACTTTGCGTGATTTGCTTTGCGACCATTTAGGTAGCGAATACAATAGAAAACTATAGGGGTATCAACCTGACGCCAGGTTGAAGTACTTAAGTGAAAGGACAAGACTACAATAGTTTCATTATTGGTTTTTGGTGCAGACAATTAAACAATATAAATATTAATTTGGAGATTAATTTATAATTACCTCGAATATCGCTATCACAGTCATCAGTTATGCCCTTAATGACCTCCGTGCCAAGCCTCTGTAGAACTTTTCTTTCGAAGTCTGTCAAATCTGCGACATAAGGCTGTCCGCCTCCAGTACCACGTGCATATTGCTTTTCTTTGGCAATTTTGGCTTTAGTTTGATGCTTGATATCATTGAAACTTTTTTTGCAGGATTCAATATCTTTTTTCGTTGGTCCTTGAGCACTCACAGCATCACTCATTTTTTCCCAAATAAACTTCTTACGAGCACCGGGGGTTTGCTTGATTTGACTACCATAAATATTATCATAGTATTCGAGTACTAGATCTACAAGTACAACATTCTGTTGATGCGAGAAGTTAGGGTTGCGAGTTTTCTTGGAAGTACCTGAATCTCCAGAGCAAGCCATCTTCTCAAAGTAAATACTGAAAAGTAAATAAACAATATTCTAAGATTTCTGGGAAAATGCACATTCTTATACATGTCATCAGCTAAACCTTGCCGCTTGTATGAGGATTTTGACACCTAGATAGTCACGTGGGTGAAGAACTAAACCAATTAGGTTGTAGACTGCTTAGTAACTTTGTTCTTTTGCACCGAGTGAAGCTTCAAAGTTATCAATAATCCGATTGTCTTCGACACAGATTAGACGCAAAATTTTACAGCTTGGTTTTTAGTACATTCATGTAACGAAGTTCTATCCGCATGGTGCGAATGCGGGCAGGTTAATTCGATATGGTCTGTGCGAAAATTTTGACGCCTTAGTACATGGCGCCCTATGTATATAATCAATGTTGAGAAACTTTTGCCAGATGGCTAAAGACAAGTCCTGAGATCACTTAGGATTACTCTTTAACAAAGAAAGTAAAATTGATAACAGAATTCAATTGGAAAGCAGTTTAACATTTCATACTCTATCCAGTTAATTTGTTTTATTTTGACTTGAGTGTCCCTCTAATATATTATGTGAGAATGGATAGTATATTGCCTTTTGTGATGGTATGGGGTCACCTGGCATTCAGTCCAAACAGTGATTATTTGATGAGTATCTTTCACAACAATATACCAGGATATGCCAGAATTTCAGATCATGCTTAGCTGTAAAAATATAATTTAAGCTGCATCCATGACAGCAAGGAAAGCAGAAAAATTGCACTCAGGAAGTTAGGGCTAGTTTACAAGTGACGTGCTAACTGTTGAACGCATATTACAAGTTGAAAGTAAAAGCATTCACTGTATGTAGTTACAGACATGTATACAGATATGAACACATAAATATGTATTTATACATATATATATATATATATATATATATATATATATATATATATATATATATATATATATACAGTATATAGCGCACTGGAGCCCCTTGCAGCCAAGTAGATGAAAACATGTAAAATCATATTTATGCAATATTCATTTTTAATAAAGTGTTTGTGTATTTACTATAAATAATTTACATTACAACTTTCTTCACATAGGGGTATATGTTATAAGTATTTTTAAATATATATGTATATATATATATTCCTATGTATATATATGTATAAATATATATATATATATATATATATAAAAGAATAAATAGAACATATTATGCTATGTGAAGAACATTGGAATGTGAAATATTTACATTTTATGTTGGGTTAGTGCACTTTGGTTAAATGCGATCAGGATTGTGCACGAGTAGGGTGTTGTTTTTTCCCCACTTTTCATGCTCTATTGAAGTATATGGGGGGATATGTTAATTTGATTGCGATATTCCAAGTTCGGCTTTTTGCAAGCATCTTTGTGTGAAAACTTTTTACTTTTAACCTGAAATTCGCATGCTACCCAACACGTGCAAACAAACTTACTTCTAGCAGAGTTAAAGCATGAGTGGGAGCAATAAATATTGTTCCACTTGTAATCTAGCCCTTAATATTTTCCCAAGTATCCATTTTACTTGCTGTAGTAATACCATAATATTTTTAAGGTACAGGAAGGGAGGGGGCGCTACACTACAGAAAAAGGTCATGATCGGGGGTAAGGGTCCCTAAATAATGATTGCAGGGAGGAGGACCAATACAATAGAGAAAAAAACTTTTTAAAATATAATTTAAAAAATATATATAAATTGGGTACTGGCAGACAGCTGCAAGTACCAAAGATGGCCGCCATTGGTGGGAGTGGGGTTTAGATAACTGTTTGTGAGTGATCAGGGAGGTGTGAGCGTTGAGGAAGCATCACTAAATAAGTCATTATTTAGTTAAATTATTTCTTAAATTAGATTTGTTCTCCAAGTCATTATGTAAGGGCTATTTAATCAATAGTGAGCTAATTGTAACATTAATTTAATATTTAATATTAAAAAATAACCTTAAAAATGTTTCTTATATCTTAGAAATGAATAAAGTGTAAAAATAACAATGTGTGTGTGTGCATGAATGTATAACTTATGACACATTTATTTAAGTTTTCATTCCTTTTATGGAAATAATTGGGAATGAGAAGAATTTCCTAAGGGCTATTTATTATTATATTATCAATGATGGTGGTAAATTGGCTGCAGTTATTTTGTTAATGGCACATATATCATAAGTTTGACTGCACCCTCAAAATGCAATATTATTGTTTTTTTATTATTTTGTGCTATATATTACTATTAAGAGAGTAATCCATCACAAAAAGCCAAATAATGGGAATTTATACTGTATATTAGTTTAAACTAAAAACTCAAAAGGGCACGTAAATACTGTTCCATCTAATGTTATAGAGCATATGATAAATTGCTCACAATTTTTATTAATCATATTTTTTATTTTTATGGAAAATTAAGTGTTTAAAAATAAACATTTAGGGATCCATTGATAAGACTATGAACATTGCATATATCTTGTATTGATCCTATATGTCTGAAAAAAAAATTATCCTTGAAAATACATCTTTATTCATTCATCATCATTAATACTAAATCCTGATTTGCGTCAATTTAATATAAAGTCACTTTCATTTTGGTTCTCAGCTAATGCACAATGGAGATTCCCTTCCTCTGACATATCAATTTATGTATATTACCACATTGCTCCAAACCGCAGTTCCCACTTGTCACCACAAGGTTTGCACACTCCTTAGAAATTTACAAGACTTGCATCAATATTTACATAATAGACAGGAGGAAAACACATTACAACAGTAATAAAACACCAGTTGCTGAGTAAAGTTATCTTATTTAAATTATAGACTGCAGAATACTTGCTCTAAGAAAATAACATGTTTTCTGGATTTATCAATTTGTTTATGCTATGAAAACAGCACAAAAACAGTGCTCCAATCAGTATTTTTTATTTCCCTCATCTGTTTACAGATTACAGAGTTAGGATGAAAAAAAGCCCCTTTTGGCTTTATCCTTTATATGTAGCAAGTGTTTGTAACATTGTTTTATAGCCTGATGAAACAGTCCTGGGGTGGCTTAGAAACACGTCGCTTGATTTTAAATAAAGAACTTTTTATTATACACTTGCTACTATTCTTGTCCTAATTTGTGGGGGCAGAATTTTTTCGTTTGCTGGATTTTTATATTCAAATTGGGATCACCTTCATCCTGCTGGCTGGAATCCGCAGTCCACTGGGCGGCTGAGAGGTCCCAGTAACGCTGATATTGCACCTGGTGGTGCTTCGCCACTTGTAAGTGCAACTTTTAAATATTCTATCTTCTTGGCCTAAACGGTACTGGGCTATGTTTTTGTGCCTTCTTCCATTTCCAGGACTTAACCAATAGGCCATCATAAGGATCATCTGGTTTTGGACCTCTAGCTGGTTGTGACGTGAGCTGGACCACGTATATAGCTCCAGTCTGCTACAATAGCACCATAAGGGTGCGCCTCACTTGTGAGTATATTTCTATCTTGTTGGTCCTGTGTGTTCTGGTGCCCTGACGTTACTAGGCCATGCTTGGCGTCTCTGTTCCTCTTCTCTTTTCAGACCACGTTACATCAGGATGACCGTCCTATGACAGAGAGCTGCCTTTATCCCTATTCTAAGATTTGTTGTGGACTTTGTGTGATATCTGCATATATTCATATGCCCATTTCCACTCATTTGGGTTTGATTTTTCTTATTGATTGTATTAATTGTGTCATTGTTAATAACTTTAACTATACTTATATGTGTTTTTATGCTGCAGGTGCTATACACTAGTTAGCGCCCCCTACAGAGCGCGGTGTGTACTGAGTGCACACCACTCTCTCTACTTTTTGTCTCTTACACATTAGGATGAAAAAAAAACACAACAGGAATCTTGTGCCACTGAAACCATAGAATGATAATTTTACACTAGCCCTAATAAAACAAAACAAAAAAGCCCAAAACAGAACACTGATAATCACAGAATGTTATTGGGAATCAAAAAGAGTGAGGCAACAGGCTATGTTGTATTTTTCTATATAACAATGAACGGAATGTTACTCTAGTCGATCTTTTGCAGCTGAACAAGGCTTTTTATAAAAGCTGCTCATGTCTTTTTAGAATAATTAGGGCCTCGTTTTTTACTTTTCCTCAATAATATGACAATGTTGACATAACTGAAAAATAATAAAATTGACCTTTTTTTAAGTTATTCTTTAAAAAAAAAAAAACACAAATATAGATAAAACTATTTTCTTGCAATGAAGAGGCACTCTCAGGTCTTTATTTTTCATATATCTTTAACTTTTATTTCATCTTATCAAGTCAACATTTAGGTCCCTGCAAGGACCTTTCTCAAGGCCAGTATTATATCTTAGATACACATCTTAGCTGCGCTATAGTCAAAACATATATATGTAGATGAAATATGTATAGGGCATTATCCTAAAAAATGGAGATGTATAATGCAGAGTTCATAAATTCAAATAAACAGCTGTGATTATTTCACCTCAGGCAAGACCATGCAGTTTTCTTCCAAAGACCCAATCAGTGTATTTACTTTGTGTAAGACATAAGCATCCAGTGAATTACTCAATCACAGAAAAGAGGGCATAACCAAGTATGGTAGTCGTTAAAAAAAAAAAAAGAAGCTTATTTTAACAACACATTTAACACTCTAATTTTTAATTACATATATGCCCAGAAAGTTAGATAATAATTATTTGTAAACTAGGTTAATTACCTATATGTAAACTGGGCATCTTACCAAGAGTTCTTTTTTCTTTAGTTTTTTTTTTTTGTTGCAGCTGATCAATTTGATTCCTCTAAGTAACAAACAAAAAGGCATGCACACAATGCATTTATCTTTTACCCTTCCCAAATGTGTCATCAATTCTGTTTGTCGGACATGTCATACAGTGGTAAATGATGTTAAAGTTATGGAGCAGATGATTTTCTAATGAATCAATGATGTATATCACTTTTCCTGACAGAGACGAATGAGAATTGAGTATTGTACTTAAGAAAAATACTTTTAAAAATGCACTGCACCTGTTTCCAATTTGACACTACATGCAAAGCTAAAATATTAAAAATAAAAATAAGAAAATATTTTACTTTTCTCTAATTAATTTCCTCTTTTTGATTAATATGCAATAGCTATAGCAGTATTATTGTTAAAACTACTACTGTGCAATTTTTATTCTTTTTATATTTAATTTTCATTAAAAAATAAATACATTAAAAAATGATAATATCACTAATCTATTTTCATGTGTTTGTGTCAGATATATTTAATTAGTTCTTGATAAAACATATATTGCAAGTATAAGGAATTCAGCATCATATGATAAATAAAATATCAAGGTAAGAGTGCTAAGGTCGTTATGTATATAATTCTGAGGAAAAAAAGTTATCAAGACAATATTAAAAAAATAGAATAAATGAGAAAATAAAGAAAAAAAAATATTTCCAACCAAAGCGTTACTTGTAAGGCCTTCCACTAAATTTTTTTTAAAAATATATATTTTAAGAAATTGATTATTTTTTTAACATTTATGTCACAATCATTGATTTTGGAATAATACAGTTAATACAGGTACTGGTAAATGATTAAATCTGTATTATTTATTTATAAAATATTTTACCAGGAAGGATACATTGAAATTTCTCTCGTTTTCAAGTATGTCCACAGATTTGTTGTTTTTATCCTTCTTAAGTCCAGTATTATAAGTCTAGTTCAACAACTTATTTACAGCATAATTTGTAGTTACCAACTTTTCTATCACTTTCTTCTTAGTAGCCAAAAAGCAACTTTTTAAATTGTATTTCTACTAATATATCTGCTAATTACATTTGGTATGTGTGAGTGGAAGATGCTGCCTAGTTCTGTTGTAGCAGTGGATTGTGGGATCTGTAATCATTAAGAATGAAGCAGTGATACATTTAAAAAATATATATTTTTAAATAAGCAATTATATTGCTTAAAAATATAAAGCATTGCAAATTCAAGCTGTGTGTCCTCTTAAACTGAGTGACTGCTGTACCAATGGTTGCAACAGGTGGTACAATATAACTTAATTATACAAAATTAGAATGCTTCAAAACACCACGCATCATTAATCTTGAACTCAGGTTTAAAGGGACAGTATACACCAATTTTAATATAACTGCATGTAATAGGCACTACTATAAATAAGAAAATGCACAGATACTGATCTAAAAATCCTGTATAAAACCAATTAAAAACTTACTTAGAAGCTCCCAGCTTAGCACTGTTAATGAGGGTAAGATGGCATAACCAATGAAAGGTGCTGGGGAAACAGGAACAACAGACCCCCCCCCCCTCTCCTCCCCTGTATATGGAAAGACAGATTATACAAACAGGAGAATATAATGCCGAGGCTCATACACATACAAAGCACAGGATTTTCATCTATAACAGTGTCTGTTAAGCTAATAAAGGTGTAACAAGTTGTTTGTGCAATAAATAGAAGCAATAGTCCTAGAGTGACTGTTAAACAATTCTATATATTTAAACATGTATAATGAAACATTGGCACCCCTTGAACCAGGAGTAGAAGTCTATTACTGAGTGCATAGCATGCTCCAACTTTGCGTGAGTACCATTCTTTGGAGCACCTCATATATACTTTTGTTACACAGTAACATACAATGCGCTTTTGCGCTTTTCCCTCTGTTGTCTGTGAGGTTTCCTTATAAAGTGGAGAGGAAGGACTTATAAAGAGCAATTTATTACCTGTACCTACCTTAAAATAAGAGTTCACGATCAACCGTTCGCAGTGGTGTATATTATTCTAATTTTGCAGTTATTTATTGTTTTAAAATCTTAATAGTGTAAATTACCAGATTTTCACTTTAAGTACAATAAAACTTTTTAGCAAGAATGTGAAAAGGACAATTATAATAAAAGAGAATTATGGTATTTTGTGTAGTGCAAATAGCAGGATGCTTATGAGTGGTAACCATAAAACTAGTAAACAGATTATGAGGTTGATTTATCAAATATCGGGCGGACATGATCCGCTGTAGCGGATCATGTCCGCCCAACATCAATAAATGCTGATAGCATATGCTGTCAGCATTAATCTTTGCACAAAAATTTCTGGTGACATGCTTGTGCAATGTCGCCCCCTGCATATTCGCGGCCTATCAGTCGCTAGCCGGGGGTATCAATCATTCCGATCATATTGGATCATGATGATTGCAGTCCGCCACCTCAGAGGTTGCGGATGAGTTAAAGGGATAGTAAGCTCAATATTTTTTTCATGATTCAGATAGAGCATGCAATTTTAAGCAACTTATCTAATTTACTCCTATTATCAATTTTTCTTTGTTCTCTTGCTATCTTTATTTGAAAAGGCAGGTATGAAAGCTTTGGAGCCGGCTTATTTTTTGTTTAGTACCCTGGATAGAGTTGTTGATTTGTGCCTGCATTTAGCCATCCAATCAGCAAACGCAACCCAGGTTCTCAACCTAAATTGGGCTGGCTACAAAGCTTTTATTCCTGCTTTTTCAAATAAAGATAGCAAGAGAAAGAAGAAAAATTGATAATATAAGTAAACTAGAAAGCTGCTTAAAATTGCATGCTGTATCCAAATCATGAAATAAAAAATATGAGTTTAGTATTCCTTTAAGGAGCGATGGTCTTACGATCGCTGCTTCTTAACTTAAGTTTCAAACGGACCTGAAACTTCGGGGGTAGATTGCAGCATCCACTGCTTGATAAATCTACCCCAACTCTCAAGTTTTATTAATGTATTTGTTTGTTTGCTTGTTTATTTATAGTGCTTCTTTCATTCAGACATGATTGTCTGCCTCTTTCCAAAGTGCTTTATACTTGTCTGTATGTAAAAAAAACACACAAATATATATAAATATATATACATGCATGCTTTCTCTCATTAGGAAATACTAGATTTACTGAGTATTACTTGCATAAAGGAATCCATTGGTAGTAAAGCTATTGTTGCCAGTTCCCTTCTATGGCAATATTGGACAACCACCAAGGGCGCGATCCAATATAGATCGTAGTTTGCGGCGTAAACGAGGGAACCCGCGTCGCCCGCAGTTTCAGCTCGCAACTCGAGCTATCCCATATACTGCGCCGTCAGATGCTAAAGTGCCGTAAGTCAGATAAACCAGCGATGTCCAGAAATCTGCGCAAGTCCAAATTTCTGGCGTCGCCAGTGACTTACGGAACGTTAGAAACTGCCAGCGCCTACAAAACCTGACTAAAGTCTAAATCACCCGCACTGTCTAACACGCCTCCCTAACATAGCCCGACAAGTCTAACACGCCTCCCTAACATAGCCCGACACGTCTAACCCTCTATCCGCTATCCCCCCTCACTATCCTAACAATAAAATATGTATTAACCCCTAAACCGCCGCTCCCGGAGCCCACCGCAACCTAATAAAATTATTAACCCCTAAACCGCCGCCAGCTATATTAAATCTATAACCCCCCTAAAGTGAGCCCCTAACACCGCCGCCATCTACCTTACCTACCCCCTAAAGTGAGCCCCTACCCCGCCGCTATCTATTGTAAAATTATTAACCCCTAATCTAATCCCCTATACCGCTGCCAGCTATATTAACTATATTAACCCTAATTATATTAGGGTTAATATAGTTAATATAGTTATTACATTATATATATTAACTATATTAACCATAATTATATTAGGGTTAATATAGTTAATATAGTTACTATAGTATTTATATTAACTATATTAACTCTATCTAACCCTAACACCCCTAACTAAATTCTTATTAAATAAATCTAATTCATATTATAAACTAAAATATTCCTATTTAAATCTAAATACTTACCTATAAAATAAACCCTAAGATAGCTACAATATAATTAATAATTACATTATAGCTATGTTAGGGTTTATATTTATTTTACAGGTAAATTGTTAATTATTTTAACTAGGTATAATAGCTATTAAATAGTTATTAACTATTTAATAGCTACCTAGTTAAAATAATTACCCAATTACCTGTAAAATAAATCCTAACCTAAGTTACAAATACACCTACACTATCAATAAATTAAAGAAACTACAAATATCTATCTAAAAATACAATTAAATAAACTAAACTAAATTACAAAAAAAAAACAAACACTAAATTACAAAAAATAAAAAAAAGATTACAAGATTTTTAAGCTAATTACACCTATTCTAAGCCCCCCAAAAATAAAAAAATTCCCTACCCTATTCTAAATTAAAAAAAGTTCAAAGCTCTTTTACCTTACCAGCCCTTAAAAGGGCCTTTCGTGGGGCATGCCCCAAAGAAAACTGCTCTTTTGCCTGCAAAAAAAAACACAATACCACCCCCCAATATTACAACTCACCACCCACATACCCCTAATCTGACCCAAACCCCCTTTAAATAAACCTAACACTACCCCCCTGAAGATCTCCCTACCTTATCTTCACCACGCCGGGCCGAACTCCTCATCCGATCCGGGCGATGTGTTCCAGCAAGCGGCAGTGAAGTCTTCTTCCATCCGGGCGATGTGTTCCAGCAAGCGGCAGAGAGTCTTCTTCCATCGGCGATGTCTTCAAGCAAATCGGCATCTTCAATCTTCTTTCTTCGCTCTTCCGCCGCGGAGCATCCATCCGGCACGACGACTTCCCGACGAATGAGGTTCCTTTAAATGACGTCATCCAAGATGGCGTCCGTCAAATTCCGATTGACTGATAGGATTCTATCAGCCAATTGGAATTAAGGTAGAAAAATCTGATTGGCTGATTGAATCAGCCAATCAGATTCAAGTTCAATCCGATTGGCTGAACCAATCAGCCAATCGGATTGAACTTGAATCTGATTGGCTGATTCAATCAGCCAATCAGATTTTTCTACCTTAATTCCAATTGGCTGATAGAATCCTATCAGCCAATCGGAATTTGACGGACGCCATCTTGGATGACGTCATTTAAAGGAACCTCATTCGTCGGGAAGTTGTCGTGCCGGATGGATGCTCCGCGGCGGAGGAGCGAAAAAAAAAAAAAATTGAAGATGCCGATTTGCTTGAAGACATCGCCGATGGAAGAAGACTCTCTGCCGCTTGCTGGAACACTTCGCCCGGATGGAAGAAGACTTCACTGCCGCTTGCTGGAACACATCGCCCCGGATCGGATGAGGAGTTCGGCCCGGCGTGGTGAAGATAAGGTAGGGAGATCTTCAGGGGGGTAGTGTTAGGTTTATTTAAGGGGGGTTTGGGTCAGATTAGGGGTATGTGGGTGGTGGGTTGTAATGTTGGGGGGTGGTATTGTGGGTTTTTTTTGCAGGCAAAAGAGCAGTTTTCTTTGGGGCATGCCCCACAAAAGGCCCTTTTAAGGGCTGGTAAGGTAAAAGAGCTTTGAACTTTTTTTTAATTTAGAATAGGGTAGGGAATTTTTTTATTTTGGGGGGCTTTATTATTTTATTAGGGGGCTTAGAATAGGTGTAATTAGCTTAAAAATCTTGTAATCTGTTTTTTTATTTTTTGTAATTTAGTGTTTGTTTTTTTTGTAATTTAGTTTAGTTTATTTAATTGTATTTTTAGATAGATATTTGTAGTTTCTTTAATTTATTGATAGTGTAGGTGTATTTGTAACTTACGTTAGGATTTATTTTACAGGTAATTGGGTAATTATTTTAACTAGGTAGCTATTAAATAGTTAATAACTATTTAATAGCTATTATACCTAGTTAAAATAATTAACAATTTACCTGTAAAATAAATATAAACCCTAACATAGCTATAATGTAATTATTAATTATATTGTAGCTATCTTAGGGTTTATTTTATAGGTAAGTATTTAGATTTAAATAGGAATATTTTAGTTTATAATATGAATTAGATTTATTTAATAAGAATTTAGTTAGGGGTGTTAGGGTTAGATAGAGTTAATATAGTTAATATAAATACTATAGTAACTATATTAACTATATTAACCCTAATATAATTAGGGTTAATATAGTTAATATATATAATGTAATAACTATATTAACTATAATATACTTAGGGTTAATATAGATAATATAGCTGGTGGCGGGGTAGGTAGATTAAATTAGGGTTTAATAATTTTAATATAGATGGCGGCGGTGTAAGGGGTTCACATTAGGGGATAGATCAGTTAGATGGTGGCGGTTTTAGGGGTTCACATTAGGGGATAGATCAGTTAGATGGTGGCGGTTTTAGGGGCTCACAGTAGGGGGTTAGTTTATGTAGATGGCGGCAGTTTAGGGGTTAAATACTTTATTAGGGATTGCGGCGGGGGATCGCGGTTGACAGGTAGATAGACATTGCGCATGGGTTAGGTGTTAGGTTTTATTTAGCAGATCGCGGTTGACAGGGAGATAGACATTGCGCATGAGTTAGGTGTTAGGTTTATTTAGCAGCCAGTTTAGGGAGTTACGGGGCTCCAATAGTCAGCGTAAGGCTTCTTACGGCTGCTTTTTGTGGCGAGGTGAAAATGGAGTAAGATTTCTCCATTTTCGCCACGTAAGTCCTTACGCTGTATATTGGATACCAAATTGCGCGGGTTTGATATACCTGCCTATGGCCCAAAAAACTACGGGCGACGGCAGAAATATACGCGCGTAACTTCTAGGTTACGCCGTATATAGGATACCAAACCCGGGCAAATATTGGCGTCGCCGACTTTTGCGGGCGATGATTTTTATCGGATCGACCCCCAAGTCTCCAAGTGGTGGATCTGTAATTCAAATTTGAATTCCAATCAGACAAAGATTATCCTGTTTGTTACCAGGGACCTGGCAACTCATAAAAGCCAAATAATTGTTCATAATAAAAAAAGATAGAGCCTGGCTGGGCTTGATTAATCAGACTAGCTATGTGACATTTGTAGCATACAGGTCATTGGTTGATATCTCACTTTGAAAGTGTAATAGAAAAGGAGGAAGAAAGCAACAAAAGGAATTATTGCTATTTGCAGTTCACTTGAATATACAGTGCAAGTGTACTAGAATAAGAATAATGCCATTCTCAACTTTTCTATAATTAGAGATCTATAAATCAGAACAGACCCACTGTGACACCAACCAGTAAGCTCCCAGTTTTATCAGCCAATCAAAATATGTAAATTCGCAAACGGAAATCAAATTGTTGCCTGCATGCTGATTAGCTCCACCCAGACCTATGTTCCAATGTATGTCTGCATTTCTGAAACAAAAGAAGGGAATTACACCTCAAAATATCACAGAGACTTTTAAATTCATGTGAATTGTGCACATTTTTCTTTTTTTTATGCACACATTTGAATGACGTCTGACTATAAGCATGAGTACTGGATTAAAAATTATTTCTTTCCTTTCTTTCTTTCTTTTCTTTCTTTCGTTTTCTTCATAAAAGGTTTAAATACTGAATTTGTTGCTAAAATACTGAAACATAAAAAATAAAATACTACAATGTAGCTAGATATCAAATAATGATAATGTGTTTTCTAGTACAAGAAGACATTAACTATATTATTTTACACCATCTGTGAAACCAAATACCCCAGCCATGTCACTTACATATTTTCACTTAATTGTTTTTTTTTATTTTTTTATTTTTTGAACCAGAATTATTGTCTTCGATCTCAATTGAAAATATGTGTGGTAAGACATTGAGCAGAATACTGCATGCTGTTATTACTTTTTTAAGGGTTTAATATTCAACAGGGACTATCTTATAGGTGAAACCTGTCTTATTTATGACAAAAAATGTTGACTTGAGAGGCCTCATGACAAATAAATCTACAAAGTTTGAAATACGAATATCCTAAAAATGTCTGCAAACCTCCTTCTTTGTTTTTAAGTAGTCATCTGGGGCCTTGCAAGCATGGTCTTGCTGTGGATAAGTGTCATATTATTTCAGTCATACAGAGACTCTGAAATCAAGTAAATAAAGGACCTGTCTGCTTTTTATTTTTTTTAGCACATAACATGTACCCATAAATGATTGATTATTGTCATACTCTATATCTTAGATAGTTTAAACAGATGAAAACAAATACATGAGAGTTTTTATAATAACTGGCAGATTTTTGGTATGCCATAGATAATTGTTCTTCATACATTAATTACTAATTCAGGAATCAGTTAGAATATTATGTAGCCTTGAATAATATTTTCTGAGGTGAAAGTGACCAAGTGAGGAAAGAAGAGAATGTCTTACAGAAACAAAAACTATTACAGGGTTCACATGTTTTGCATTTACATCAGCCAGAAACTCCTGATTCTCTTAAATTAAAACAGAATTATAATTTAAATGACATTTGGCCTTACTAGATCCTTTGTGATTTATTTAAAGATGTGTGTACCATCTCTGGTATTCAAAGGTCTAAATACTTTAACCTTTTGTAGATTCAGTCTTTACAATATAAGATTTCTTATTGGATAATTGGAGCCCTGTCTTGCAATAGAATTTATCCTCTAAAGAATTAGTTAAGCTACTTCCTCAGTATGCACACCACAGGGCATGAAATGTTTTAATGTATGAGAAATAGATGTTAGAAGGCTATGACAAATGTGTTCATACATTCATTCTATTTATTTTTTTTTGTTTCCCATTTCACTATATGGCTTGATCATGTTGTTCTTCATATGCAACACAGATAAAGATTCAATAGTGGGCATCTTTTTGACATGGGTTAAATGCTGTGGCTAAAATTCCAGTCATTCTTTGGATGAACAGGTGAAAAAATATTTTGGCCCTCAACTTTTTAAGAGGTGAGATGGAAAAGGTAAATGTTTTTTTTTCACAAAAACATATTTGTAAAATCAAACATAGAAAAGAACAATTACATTTTTTGCTAGTAGTTATTCATCCTATGAGTTTTAAGGGACATAAAATCAATTTTCAAGTTACAGCTAAAAAGTGCATTACTTATAAACTCACCTCCCTTAAAAGTATCCTGTGTTTTTTTTTTTTTTTAAATGTTCTGAAAGCATTGCCACTTGGCAGGTTTGCCAGGTGTCTAGAATTCAGACAGATAGTCCTAATGGCTTACCAGTACAATGAATGCATAAAAACTGAGCTCTTAAATGAAAAATTGTTTAAAAGATGAAAAAAAAGATCAGGTTCAATCTGTTTCAAAGATAACAACAGGATTCTAAAGATGCCATGTTCAAGTTAAAAATTGTTTATTTAAAAACAACACATTAAAAACAAAAGCAGTGAGTGGTATAGGGGTGTCCAAGTTGTACCCCCTATTTGCAAAGATTTATTGTAAACAATTAAAAGAAAGAACAAATTTTGACATTCAAAAGTTACATTGTTTATTTATTTTCACAAAAATCAATCTTGAATGTTTGGCAAATATTTGCATATAAAAAAAAGATATGCTGCTATTATCTGTTATATTTCACAAATTTGCAACCCCCCCCCCCCCCACACACACACACACACACAGTCACTAGATTAAACTATAGATTAAATACACAAGAGGTCCCACTACTGTTTAAAAGCACAGGGAATTGTTAAAAAAATCATACAGTATATACACTGTGTGATGCTTGTGATCATATATATTAGTTATAAACTGACCTACTAGTTTGTCCTATAGAGTGCATTTTAGTGGCGTATATAGTAATAGGATGAGAGTAAAAAACTAATTAGAATAAAAGTAAGAATTTGAAAGATACATGATGGGGCAGAAATAGGGTATTATTGAATAGCAAAATACATTGCCGTATAGCTAAAGTAATAAGTACAGTAAGGAAGAAGAGTAATGCTGAAAATACATTAATTGTCAAAATCGTAAAAGAAGAGTTTCACAACAACAGGCAATTATCACCAAATTACCCAAAACATGTTGTTTCTATACTGCCAAAAGTAAACTGCCGATTGAACAATGTGCTGTTAGCTTGGATTACTTATCATTTCAAAGAAATGTATGTTATAAAGTATACCTTCATGCCATTCATCTAAGGTGAGCACAAAGAGGCTACTTAAAGGGAAAAGTAATTAAAAGATCACAATTTTTGTTTCTCAAAAGTAGAGTGGCTTGCTTCAGCATAGAATAAAAATAGCTGGTGGTAAACACAAACAAGAGACATCTTTATTTTTAAGGGTCCAGTTTGAGAGATAAACATGCTCCAAATGAACCTTCTCTTGTTAAATCAACCTTCAACTTGAAATAGGAGTGGGTGATGGGTGAATTTCTATTAAGTAGTTTCATCGATATTTCCCTAAGAATATTGTTATACAACTGTTACTTTGTGTATATGGTAATATTTAGGGTTAAACTCACCCCCTTCCCCCAAAACCAAAAGGTGCTTTGGTCCATATGCTTTAAAATTTCTTATGCCACAATAATTATTTTGCCATTACAATAACGTTAATGTTGCATTATATTTGTGAAGTGGGAAAGATAATACTTTTAGGCCTCGTTAAAAAAAGTATTATTTTTATATTGGAAATGGTACTGCTTTCTTTCTCAGCTGTGAACAGTATTTCATGTCTAATGATCTATGGGAACATCTTGTTTCATTTGCAATGTAGGGGCCCATAGATCAAGTTTTATTAAAGTAAATAAGCATACAGACATTCTAATAATAATTGAAAATGTGGGAACCTAAACATGTATATTTTGGGTGTTTGACCCTTGTGAAAGTAGAGTTTTAATATAACTGAAACTGGTTTAAATATGGATTTTTTTAGCATCTTAGATATATAGTATGTAGATAATAGATTTATATGATAATATAGATTTTTGGAGAAAAGACAAAAAATTTTTTTTCACAATATTGTAGATTTAGCTCTAGCAGATCCAGTTCTTTGTGTCTAACACTTTCACACTGATATGTCCGGTGTTGAAAATAGCTGAATACTCTTGGTTGTGGCAATATTCGGCATTCGGTTAGTTAACGAATAGCTGTTGTTGCCTATTGAAACCATTATCTACATTAAATATATGAATAGTGCTGTATTGTCTATAAAAAATATACCTAAACATGATGCAGCAGCTGTATGTGGGAGAGATAGGTACTAAAATGTTAATTTTAAATTGCTATGTCTATAAAGGACTGATGATCAAAAACTCACTGCCATGGAGAGAAATCATAAAAAATCTTTGGGATTTTTTTTATGGCCTTAACCCCTAAACAAACAGCGCCATACCATGTACAACGCTGGTCCTTATGCCCTTAAGGACCAGCAACGTACCCTTTACGTCGCTGCAGTCCTGGGCTTCTCTCTGTTGCGATCTCGCTCAAAATAGTGAGATTGTGCTGTTTCTCCATGCCTCATAAGTAGGGCACTGCACAAATAGATTTGCAGAGTTACCGATGCAGAGAGGGCCACTCAGGGAGGGGGTGGATGGTCCATCACTGTAGGAGACGAGAGGAGGGCGGGAGTGGGTGGGACCACTGGGCCATGCTACAGGGACTAAAACCCCCCACCAAAAACTGCGTCATTGAGGGGGAAGGAGGGTGCAGGGGCAATGAGGGGGATCCCATGTGGGATCCGTTAACAGAAAGGGATCTGGGAGGGGTGTAGTGTATTGAGGGGGGTAATTAACGCCTTCACTGCTGGGCATAATACAAGTGTGGTGCACAGCGGCATTTAGCGGCCTTCTAATTACCAAAAAGCAGTTCCAAAGCATATATGTCTGATATTTATGAACACAGGGGATCCCAGAGAAGCATTTACATACCATTTGTGTCATAATTGCACAAGCTGTTTGTAAATAATATCAGTGAGAAACCTAAAATTGTGAAAAATTGATCACATTTGGAGGTGAAATGGTGGCCTGAAATATACCAAAATGGGCCTAGATCAATAATTTGGGTTGTCTATATATATATATAGTTTTGATAGCTAAATATTAAAAAAGGCTCTATTTCTGTTTAAATGTAGTGATGGCAAAAATACTAAAAAGGCTCTGGTCTTTCAGGGAAGTTTTTGTCTGAAATGCCCGGTCCTTAAGGGGTTAAATTGTAAGTCTCTCCTTCACATGCAAAACCCAACCCTGTATAGTGATATAGACATCTCTCAAGGTCAAATTTGTGTTTTCTAAAATTATTTGAGGAAGCTTGCCGTCCTGACAAGGCTTCTTAAATCATCTCGCCTGAGCGTAGAGCTTTAGATCATCAGCCCATAGAGCCCAATTAGCTAAAGCACTCTGGGCTTGTGAGATTTTCTAAGAAAACTCACTAGTACTCTAGAGTCAAATTTTACTTCACAAAGGAATATTCCCCTGTTTTTAATTATTTGAAGGTGATGGATACATTAGAATAGGGCTCACAAAAAATAGTAATTTAAATATCAGATACAATAAATATATATTTATAAAATATTTAACCAGGAAGGATACATTGAGTTTTCTCTCGTTTTGAAGTATGTCCTGGGTGAATGAATGAGATATTGAAAGAATAATATACAGTAAAAATTATTCAACAGTATTAAAAATCATAACAAAATGGTTCTGCAAATTACTTTTTTATTGGAAAATTAAATTTTTTATTAAAATTTTGCAAGAAAAGAAACTATTTAAGGAGTAGTAATTATAATAAAGCTACCATGCAAGAAACTTTATAATACACAATGCAAAGCTTATTGTTTTCCTTGTTGTATGTGGGCTGAACAGGAGCATTCCTTGGGCGTAGCAGAAATGTATTTGCTAGGTCTGATGTATTCTCTAGGCAGTTTCCCCCTGCAGATGTTTGCAGTGTTTTTTTACAAAAGGTGGTGAGATTGTGTCATAATAGACAAAACACGTATTACTCTTATAGAAAAACACATGCATATGACAGTAGAGGTGGTTTTAAGATACTATGGCCCCTATTTAACAAAGGTCTTGCGGACCTGATCCGACTGTGCGGATCAGGTCCGCAATACCTCGCTGAATGCAGAGAGCAATACGCTCTCCGTATTCAGCAATGCACCAGCAGCTCACAAGAGCTGCTGGTGCAACGCCGCCCCCTGCAGACTCACGGCCAATCGGCCGCCAGCAGGGAGGTGTCAATCAACCCGATCGTACTCGATCGGGTTGAATTGTGGCGATTCCTGTCCGCCTGCTCTGAGCAGCCGGACAGGGTTATGGAGCAGCGGTCTTTGTGAGCGCTGCCTCATAACTGCTGTTTCTGGCGAGTCTGAAGACTCGCCAGAAACACGGGCCGTCAAGCTCCTTTCAGAGTTTGATAGATAGGCCCCTATGCAGTGAGAGCATATTACTCTGATTTGTATGGCTCCAGGATTTATTTTTTAAAGTGTGTTCACTTCTCCATGTGAACTTCTATGGGAGTCATTTAGCAACTTGCAGGAAAAGCTTCTTTTTTTAGATAATTCCCTGATGGCAGCCTCTGTGAGAATCTGCAAGGTTTTTTTACATCTGATTATCAGTGAGCCCTAAGTATTGTCAATGTGTATACAGAAAGAGATAAGGTAAGGAGACGTTTGTGAGAAATATAAGATAAGAAAGTCTGTAAACTCCGCCTATTTAAATGAACTATGTTTTTAGTTAGTAAAAAAATTGTATTTCATATACAAATATCAACTTAAAGCAGCGATTTCCCATACATTGTATACTCTGTAGCTGGTAAAACAAGTAATTGAAAACACATTAAAAGAACAGTCTACAATAGAACTGTTATTATTTTAATGGATAGATAATCCCTTTATTACCCATTTACCAACACAGTTATATTAATATACATTTTACCTTTGTGATTACCTTGTATCTAAGAATCTTCTGACAGCCCACTGATCACATTACTTTTTATTTATTTTCTATTGACTTGTATTTAGTATTGTGTTGTGCTAACTCTTAAATAGCTCCTTGGACATGAACACAATCAGATAGATTACAAGTTTTGTGTTATGAGTGAAAAAGCATCGTTATGCTTCATAACGCTGCTTTTTCCCTAACGCTGCTATTACAAGTCTTGTAGGTATAGGTGTACCGCACACCTTTTTGGCTGTCACGCAACATCAGTACCGCACTTTTTTCAATGGGACTCCCATAGCGCCGGTATTACGAGTTTGCCTAGCAGGCCAAAAAGTGAGCGGTACACCGTATAACCACAAGATCTGTACCGCCATCTAAAGTCATCTAAAGCTGTAACATAAAATTCATAACACTACTTAAATATTATTAACCCCTAATCTGCTGTCCGCCCACACCGCCGCAATAATAAACCTATTAATCACTAAACCGCAAGCCCCCCACAACGAAATATACTAAATTAAACTATTAACCCCTAAACTTCTGACCTCCTACATCACTACATAAATGTATTAACCACTAAACCTAACCCTAACGTAACCCTAAGCATAAGTCTAACCCTAACCCTAACACCCCCTAACTTAAATATAATTAAAATAAATCTAAATAAAACCTACTATCATTACCTAAATAATTCCTATTTAAAACTAAATACTTACCTGTAAAATGAAACCTAAGCTAGCTACAATATAACTTATAATTATATTGTAGCTATCTTAGGTTTTATTTTTATTTCACAGATAAGTTTATATTTATTTTAACTAGGTAGACTAGTTAGTAAATAGTTATTAACTATTTACTAACTACCCAGTTACAATAAATACAAATTTACCTGTAAAGTAAAATCTAACCTGCCTTACAATAACACCTAACATTACAATCAAATCAAATTAATTAAACAAATTAAATACAATTATCTAAATTACAAAAAAAAAAATTACACAAAATAAACAAAAACAAATAACTCCTAATCTAATAGCCCTATCAAAATAAAAAGCCCCCCCCAAAATAATAAAACCCCTAGCCTAAACTAAACTGCCAATAGCCCTTAAAAGGGCCTTTTGCGGGGCATTGCCCCAAAGATAACAGCTTTTTTATCTGGCAATAAAAATTACAAACACCCCCCCAACAGTAAAACCCACCACCAACACAACCAAACCCCCCAAATAAAACTCTATCTAAATAAACCTAAGCTAATTATTGCCCTGAAAAGGGCATTTGAATGGGCATTGCCCTTAAAAGGGCATTTAACTCTTTTATGGTGCCCAAACCCTTAGCTAAAAATAAAACCCACCCAATAAACACTTTAAAAACCTAACACTAACCCCCGACGATCCACTTACAGTTTTCAAAGACCGGACATTCATCCTCATCCAGCCGGCCAAGTCCTCATCCAAGCGGACAGAATTTTTCATCGAAGCGGCCAGAAGTATTCATCCAAGCGGGCAGAAGTCTTCATCCAGGCGGCATCTTCTATCTTCATCCATCTGGCATGGAGCGGGTCCATCTTCAAGACATCCAGCGTGGAGCATCCTCTTCATAAGGTCTCCGCCATAAACTGAAGGTTCCCTTTAAGTGACATCATCCAAGATGGCGTCCCTTACATTCTGATTGGCTGATAGAATTCTATCATCCAATAGGAATTAAAGGGGAAAAAATCCTATTGGCTGATCCAATCAGCCAATAGGATTGAGCTTTAATACTATTGGCTGATCCAATCAGCCAATATGATTAAGCTGGCATTCTATTGGCTGATTGGAATAGCCAATAGAATGCAAGCTCAATCCTATTGGCTGATTGGATCAGCCAATAGGGTTTTTTCCTCTTTAATTCCTATTGGCTGATAGAATTCTATCAGCCAATCAGAATGTAAGGGACTCCATCTTGGATGACGTCACTTAAAGGGAACCTTCAGTTTACGGTAGAGACCGTATGAAGAGAATGCTCTGCGTCGATGTCTTGAAGATAGAAGACTTCTGCCCACTTGGATGAAGACTTCTGCTGGCTTCGATGAGGACTTCCGCCCGCTTGGATGAGGACTTTGCCGGCTAGATGAGGATGGATGTCTGGTCTTCGAAAACTGAAAGTGGATCGACAGGGATTAGTGTTAAGTTTATTTAAGGGTTTATTGGGTGGGTTTTATTTTTAGCTTAGGGTTTGGGCACCGTAAAAGAACTAAATGCCATTTTAAGGGCAATGTCCATACAAATGTCCTTTTCAGGGCAATTGCTAGCTTTGGTTTATTTAGATAGAGTTTTATTTGGGGGGTTTGGTTGAGTGGGTGGTGTTTGTAATTTTTATTGCCAGGTAAAAAAAGCTGTTATCTTTGGGGCAATGCCCCGCAAAAGGCCCTTTTAATGGCTATTGGCAGTTTAGTGTAGGCTAGGGGTTTTATTATTGGGGGGGGGGGGCTTTTTATTTGGATAGGGATATTAGATTAGGAGTAATTTGTTGTTCTTTGATAATTTCGTTTTTTATTTTGTGTAATTTTAGTTTTGTTTTTTTGTAATTTAGATAATTGTATTTGATTAATTTAATTTAATTTATTTGATTTGATTGTAATGTTAGGTTTTATTGTAAGGCAGGTTAGGTTTTATTTTACAGGTAAATTTGTATTTATTTTAACTAGGTAGTTAGTAAATAGTTAATAACTATTTACTAACTAGTCTACCTAGCTAAAATGAATACAAACTTACCTGTGAAATAAAAATAAAACCTAAGATAGCTACAATATAACTATTAGTTATATTGTAGCTAGCTTAGGTTTTATTTTACAGGTAAGTATGCATGTATTTTTAAATAGGAATTATTTAGGTAATAATTGTAAGGTTTATTTAGATTTATTTTAATTATATTTAAGTTAGGGGGTGTTAGGGTAAGACTTGTGCTTAGGGTTACATTACGGTTAGGTTTAGGGGTTAATGTATGTATGTACTGTTAGTGTTGTGGAAGGCCAGAGGTTTAGGGGTTAATAACTTTAGTATAGTGGCAGCGACATTGGGGCAGCAGATTAGGGGTTAATAAGTGTAGGTAGGTGGCGGCGATGTTAGGAGCGGCAGATTAGGGGTTAATAACTGTAATGTAAGTGGCGGCGTTGTTAGGGGCGACAGATTAGGGGTTAGTAACTGTAATGTAGGTGGTGGCGATGTTAGGAGCAGCAGATTAGGGGTGTTTAGACTTGGGGTTTATGTTAGGGTGTTAGGTTTAAACATAATTTTTTCTTTCCCTATAGACATCAATGGGGCTGCGTTACTGAACTTTTCAAGATCGCAGGTGTTAGGGTTTTTTTTTGCCGGCTCTCCCCATTGATGTCTAAGCGGAAATCGTGCATGAGCACGTCAAAGCAGCGCTTGTATTTGGATGAGGTATGGAGCTCAACCATATCGCCCGTGCAAGCCTGCTTTTTGTAAACCTGTAATAGCAGCGCTATAGGGAGGTGAAATAATGCCGCTTTTGTGGCGGCCGGTTATTTCCCTATAGCGCTCTATACTCGTAATCTAGCTGAATGTTATCTATATGGTCCACATGAACTAGCAGTCTCCTGTTGTGAAAAGCTAATAAAAAAGCGTGTGATAAGAGGCTGTCTATAGTGGCTTAGAAACAGGTAGAAAGTTAGAGGTTTAAATGTTATAAAGTATATTACTATGCCAATGCTGTTTCTGCAAAGCTGGGGAATGGGTAGTAAAGGCATTTGTTTTAGTTTTAATTAAATCTAAAAAACTTTTACTTCATTCTTTTTTGTTAAACAAATCAAACATGTTTAGATGCTGTTTATTTCTCAGTACAGTGTCCCTCATAGGATTATTGTTATAAGTTTTGATAATAGGCAAATGTATTTCCACAATATAGCAACATTGACCTGAAAAAAATATATATATATTTATATATATATTTTTGATTCCATTGATATTATAAATTATAACCATTTGTTTATTATCAACACTAAAATATATATTAATAACACAAATTCTATGAGAAAGTATTTAAGCATAGATACAAATCAATAACATGACATTTTTCTTCAAAAGGAAATGGATATTATTAATTCAATAAAAGAATTTATATTGAACACATTATTCATCTCAAGGGATAATACAGACTTCTGGGTAAGTAGCTATTATTGTAAACTCCATTAGAAATGTTTTATTTTTATCTCTACTGAAGTAATTTTTATCGTCACAGACATATTTATGTTTAGAAAGGCAGATAACTGAGAACAGAAATAGAAAATAGTTTATATATTATATTTTTCACCTCAACCACAGGAAGATACAGATGGAGTGTGCTACTTCCACAAACTGGGAACCATTTGATACATTATGAAGGGAAGGTAGATCTATGCCAATGTTAAAGCCAAAGTATTGGAAAAAAGATTAAACTTCTTGCGCTATAAATCCAACAGCAAGGACCAGCACCACAGATGGATACTAGTTCCCTACAAACTAGCAAAAGGAATATTGAAGTGAAAAAACAAGTACTGTGGGCACCTTAAAGGGCAGGTCAAAAATATATATGAGTTGATTATGTCCTAATACATATGAAAAAAATCTTTTAACAAATGATAGGTAAATGATCAAGAAAAAAAAAATCTTTAAATAGGTAAATGATCAAGAAAAAAACAACAGCCAATTGAAATGAATGTTAAAATATAATTTAATTAGACTTTACTAAATGTATTAAAAGAGTTGTAAGCAAAATAATTAATACAATGAGATAAATATAAAAAGGCAATACTAAATGTACATAAATAAATGCATAAAAACTTGTTTGTATAAAATGAAAACTTGTTTATATAAAATAAGTGATTCTCTGTAAGTGACCTATCTATGTAGAGAGAAGACCTCTAAAGACACTTCAAAATACTTAGCCTCTGCTGCAGACAGGGTTAAGGAAGCAAAAAAGCAGTACTAATGAGAGAAAACGAATCCTGGCGATTTAAGCAAAATAACAATGAGCTGCAACAATGATGCTCAATTCAATTTCAAAGTTTTAGGATTGGTGTAAAACAGCAATCCTGCGCAGGTTATAGCCGTGGAGAAACAGTACCTTAATTTGTTCAGGAGCTCCAAGTGTTTTTGTAATCCAGTGTAGCAGTTATCCGCCAGCATGAAACAGCTTTGTCAAAGGCTCTGCTAAGAGCTGAAACATTGCCGGAACTACTTTCTTCACACTATTGTGGCTCACTAAGGACACCGTACTCCAGGGAACACTGAAGCATCAAACGGACATCACACAGCTGAGGGTGGAATTCCAGAGTGTGCAGGGGAGAGGAGCTCGGCGGCTTTCTTCCCATCACACACAGAGGGTTCCCAGAGCTGTTTCATGCTGGCGGTATAACCGCTACACTGGATTACAAAAACACTTGGAGCTCCTGAACAAATTAAGGTACTATTTCTTCACGGCTATAACCTGCGCAGGATTGCCGTTTTACACCAATCTAAAACTTTGAAATTGAATTGAGCATCATTGTTGCAGCTCATTGTTATTTTGCTTAAATAACCAGGATTTGTTTTCTCTCATTAGTACTGCTTTTTTGCTTCCTTAACCCTGTCTGCAGCAGAGGCTAAGTATTTTGAAGTGTCTTTAGAGGTCTTCTCTCTACATAGATAGGTCACTTACAGAGAATCACTTATTTTATATAAACAAGTTTTTATGCATTTATTTATGTACATTTAGTATTGCCTTTTTATATTTATCTCATTGTATGAATTATTTCGCTTACAACTCTTTTAATACATTTAGTAAAGTCTAATTAAATTATATTTTAACATTCATTTCAATTGGCTGTTGTTTTTTTCTTGATCATTTACCTATCATTTGTTAAAAGATTTTTTTTTTCTTGATCATTTACCTATCATTTGTTAAAAGATTTTTTTCATATGTATTAGGACATAATCAACTCATATATTTTTTTGACCTGCCCTTTAAGGTGCCCACAGTACTTGTTTTTTCACTTCAATAAAGCCAAAGTATTGCCTACTTTGTATTACTTTTTATCATTGTAAAATAACACTACAGAAGCAACTGTTTGATCTGAGAACCAAAGTCTCATGTCATACTGTAAACTCTTCATAACAGCACTTGACAGCAAAAAACTTTTGGGTTTTACAAAGTATTTTGTAGGTGTAGACGATTTAATAATGCATTGCATTGCAACAATGAGGAATAGAAGAAAATAGAGGGGCGCCTCATGTGTAGGATCAACAGATATAAAAGCCAGTAATAATAGTAGTAGAGCCAAATGGGTACTCACACACTTCACAAGCACACCAATGTGCTAGTAGTAGCAGGCTGCAGATTCAAATAGGTGTTGCAGCTCACCTCTCAGGCAGTACTGTGATGCTGGAGATGGAATAGGAGACACAGAGAAAAAAAGCACTACATGTGCAGACTGTTAAAAATATAACTGACAATATTTTCAGTGGTACAAATGGTTACTCACATACTCCATGAGCACACTTATGTGCTGGTAGGAACAAGCGGCAAATTTTAGGCAGGTGTAGCAGCTCACCCCAAATCAGATTTCTTGATGCTGTAATCAAATGGCTCCAATAGGTAACACAAAGTCCCAAAAAGGTAGAGAGACTCTTATGTATCAGCAGGGCAGTAGGTAGGTAAAGATATCCACTCAATAGCGTATTTCCAGTAAAATACACATATTTATTAAAAACAAAAGTTAAAAAACACAACAAAACAATTGCTGTGTTGGGTGGATAAAGAAGGGGTTAACAATTACCCCAATAATGCAACACGTTTCTCGGTTTTGCACCGTTTCATCAGGCATATGATATGATAATTCTTTTGTTGTGTTTTTTTTTACTTTTGTTTTTAATAAATATTTGTATTTTACTGGAAATACGCCTTTGAGTGGATATCTTTACCTACCTACTGCCCTGCTGATATATAAGAGTCTCTCTACCTTTTTGGGACTTTGTGTTACCTATTGGAGCCATTTGATTACAGCATCAAGAAATCTGATTTGGGTTGAGCTGCTACACCTGCCTAAAATTTGCAGCTTGTTTCTACCAGCACATAAGTGTGCTCATGGAGTATGTGAGTAACCATTTGTACCACTGAAAATATTGTCAGTTATATTTTTAATAGTCTGCACATGTAGTGCTTTTTTTCTCTGTGTCTCCTATTTCATCTCCAGCATCACAGTACTGCCTGAGAGGTGAGCTGCCACACCTATTTGAATCTGCAGCCTGCTACTACCAGCACATTGGTGTGCTTGTGAAGTGTGTGAGTACCCATTTGGCTCTACTACTGTTATTACTGATTTTTATATCTGTTGATCCTACACATGAGGTGCCCCTCTATTTTCTTCTATTCCTCATAGTTATACCCGGACCAGTCAGCGAGGAGGAGGCAGCACAGGGCTTTCCACTTGGTTTTGAAAAGGACTTATTTTTGCCTTGATTTTGTAATTATTTTTAGATTTCTCTAATTTAGAGAGGATTTTATTTTGTTTTATTTTATTTTTTAGCTATTTGTATTGTATACACAATTACTAATTTGTATTTTTTAAAGAGTATATAGATTAACATCACTATCTGTATTATCACTAGCGCCCCCTTACTTTGCTGTAAGGCTATATATACGCATTGCAACAATGCATGTTACGATCGGGGCCTCCATTACATATAGAGCGTCACCCGCAAAATCCGGCCACACCGTTTTTTGCCCGTTTTTTGTATCCTATATACAGCGCCGAATATAAATGCGGCACGTATATTTCACCCGTTGCTCGCAATTTTTACTCCCATAAGCTAACATGGGACCACGTCGCAAATCGGTATCCAATATCCAGCGCAAGGCCTTACGTGGCGAAAATGGAGAAATCTTACTCCATTTTCACCTCACCATAAAAGGCAGCCGTAGTAAGCCTTGCGCTGAGTAGGGGAGCACCGTAACTCACTAAAATGCCTGCAAAAAAAACCTAACACCTAACGCATGCACAATGTATATCTACCTGTTAACCTCAATCCCCCACCGCAATAACTAATAAAGTGTATTAACCCCTAAACCACCATAGCCCACACCGCAATAAACCTATTCTAGTATTAACCCCTAAACCGCCATATCCCACATAGCCTATTAAATCTATTAACCCCTAATCTGCCACCGCCAATGTCACCACCACTATAATAAAGTTATTAACCCCTAAACCTAAGTCTAACCCTAACCCTAACACCCCCCTAACTTAAATATTATTTAAATAAATCTAAATAATATTAATATTATTAACTAAATTAATCCTATTTAAAACTAAATACTTACCTATAAAATCAACACTAAGATAGCTACAATCTAATTAATAATTACATTGTAGCTATTTTAGGATTTATTTTTATTTTACAGGCAACTTTGTATTTATTTTAACTAGGTACAATAGCTATTAAATAGTTAATAACTATTTAATAGCTACCTAGTTAAAATAATTACAAATTTACCTGTAAAATAAAACCTAACCTAAGTTAAAATAACACCTAACACTACACGATCATTAAATTAATTAAATAAATTAACTACAATTACCTAAAATTAAATACAATTAAATTAAATAAACTATAGTACAAAAACCCCCCACTAAATTACAGAAAATAAAAAAAAATTACAAGAAGTTTAAACTAATTACACCTAATCTAAGCCCCCTAATAAAATAAAAAAGCCCCCCAAAATAATAAATGCCCTACCCTATACTAAATAACAAATAGGCTTTTTGCTGGGCATTGTCCCAAAATAATCAGTTATTTTACATGTAAAAAAAGAAATACACCCCCCCAACATTACAACAAACCACCCATGCACCACCAACTCTAAAACCCACCCAATCCCCCCCTTAATAAAACCTAACACTACCCCCTTAAAGATCACCCTACCTTGAGCCGTCTTCACCCAGCCGGGCTCAAGTGGTCATCCAATCCGGGCAGAAGTCTTCATCCGATCGGGGCAGAGGAGGACATCCAGACCGGCAGACGTCTTCATCCAGGCGGCATCTTCTATTTTCTTCCATCCGGAGCAGAGCGGGTCCATCTTGAAGACATCCGACGCGGAGCATCCTTCCAGCACGATGACTACTTGACGAATGACGGTTCCTTTAAATGATGTCATCCAAGATGGCGTCCCTCGAATTCCGATTGGCTGATAGGATTCTATCAGCCAATCGGAATTAAGGTAGGAAAAATCCGATTGGCTGATTTAATCAGCCAATCAGATTGAAGTTCAATCCGATTGGCTGATTGGATCAGCCAATAGGATTGACCTCGCATTCTATTGGCTGACCCAATCAGCCAATCAGATTGAACTTCAATCCGATTGGCTGATTAAATCAGACAATCAGATTTTTCCTACCTTAATTCCGATTGGCTGATAGAATCCTATCAGCCAATCGGAATTCGAGGGACGCCATCTTGGATGACATAATTTAAAGGAACCATCATTCGTCGTTAGTCCGACGGCCAGGAAGGATGCTCCACGCCGGATGTCTTCAAGATAGAGCCGCTCCTCGTTGGATGGAAGAAGATAGAAGATGCCGCTTGGATGAAGACTTCTGCCGGTCTGGATGTCCTCTTCTGCCCGGATAGGATGAAGACTTCTGCCGGTCTGGATGTCCTCTTCTGCCCCAATCAGATGAAGATTTCTGCCCGGATCGGATGACCACTTGTGCCCGGCTGGGTGAAGACGGCTCAAGGTAGGGTGATCTTCAAGGGGGTAGTGTTATGTTTTATTAAGGGGGGATTGGGTGGGTTTTAGAGTAGGGGTGTGTGGGTGGTGGGTTGTAATGTTGGGGGGTGTATTTCTTTTTTTACAGGTAAAAGAGCTGATTACTTTGGAGCAATGCCCTGCAAAAAGCCTTTTTAAGGGCTATTTGTAATTTAGTATAGGGTAGTGCATTTTATTATTTTGGGGGGATTTTTTATTTTATTAGAGGGCTTAGATTAGGTGTAATTAGTTTAAACTTCTTGTGATTTTTTAAATTTTCTGTAATTTAGTGTTTGTTTTTTTGTACTATAGTTTATTTAATTTAATTGTATTTAATTTTAGTTAATTGCGGTTAATTTATTTAATTAATTTAATGATAGTATAGTGTTAGGTGTAATTGTAACTTAGGTTAGGTTTTATTTTACAGGTAAATTTAGGGGTTAATACTAAAATAGGTTTATTGTGGTGTGGGCTATGGCAGTTTAGGGGTTAATAATTTAGTTATTACTTGCGATGTGGGCTATGGTGGTTTAGGGGTTAATTATTAGGCTTATTGCATTGTGGGGGTTGTCGGTATAGGGGTTAATACATTTATTATTAGGAGTGAGAGGGGGGATTGCGATATAGGGGTATACGCGTCAGGCTTATTTTGGGAGGCGTGTTAGACAGTTACGGGAGATTTAACATTTTTGTTACTTTTCTTAGGCGCCGGCAGTTTCTAAAGTGCACTTTAGGAACTGCTGGCGGGGTATTTGTAATACCCCGATATGCAAGGTGAAATTACGGGTGGCGCGGGTTCCCTAGCTTGCGCCAAAACCTGCTCCGTATATCAGATCGTGCCCCGGGATGTTTGAAATACTTGTGCAATGTTAAATGCTAACAGCGTAAGCTGTTGGCATTTAGCGATGTCGAGCAGACATGATTTGCTACTGCGAATCATGTACGCTCGACATATAATAAATTGACCCCTTAGCGTCATGTAGTCTGGTAGTCATTTAGGTAAGAAATTAAGAGGAGCTTCTTTTACATGAATGGGTAAGTTTTAATTTGTTATAAAAAAATTGGGCAGAATGGCATGTACTGAGATGACTGATTTCAAATAATCATGTGATGCTGAATTTATCGTGATTCCTTTTAAAGGAAGGGTTTAAGAAGTTAAAAGACACGGTTTCAATGGGTTTTGAAGTATATTTGTATTATAAACATGTTATTCGAAATATACTTAAGAACATTTCAAGTTTGCACAGAGGCATTTTTTAGTATACATGAAAAAAATACATTAAAATGCTTCTAGAAAGTTTTGTGATATATTTTACTGTGACCTTAACCTATGCATATGACTATAGCTCATGTTCATTTAGTTCGATAAATGTAGGATCCTAAGCTGGATCTTCCTATTCTACTATTTTAATATGTCTGCATTTATTTAAACAATTTTATGTTGTAGTAAAATAAATACTGGTTAATATGATTGGAGGAAGCTGGATTCCTCATTTTAGACCCAGGAAGAGGCTTTGCGACGGGCGTAGGAAGCTGGAGCAGCTGTCAAGATTAAAAGGTAAGTTTTTTTTTCACAACACGAGTGAAATGTAAATTTTGATGAATTAAATGGCGCCTGTTTTTAATCAAATTTTTAAAAACCGTGCACTTTAGCATCAAAATTTACATTCACTTTAAATAACCTCACCAAGAATCGACAATTTTTTTTTTATAAGTCTGAGTTCCATACAGTTTTAGAATTATGTCCAAAGTGGTAGAAACCTCATTGTCACACATTTATCCATTTCAGGGACCAGTGCACATACACTGGCAGATACCAACGTAAATCTCTATAAGAGAACTATATCAAATTCAATTAAGTACATTAAGTGGTAAGTACAATAATCAATTGTATAATTATTAGCTTGGTGTTACACATTGCATTATTAAGTATCTGACCAGGATAATACATTAAAATTAAATAAACTCCATACTCAAGTATGCTATTTAATGTAATACCTATTTAATATACCATAACCCTAAACTACTAAGGAAATATTTCTGCAGAGCTTCTAAATGAACAAGTAATGTAATGCTTTCAAGTAAATAAATCATCGCCTAGATTTTGAGTTCTGCGTTAGCCTTAAAAAGCAGCGTTAAGGGGTCCTAACTCTGCTTTTTAACGCCCACTGGTATTACAAGTATGGCAGGTACAGGTGTACCGCTCACTTTTCTTCCGCAACTTTTGGCTACCGCAAATCCCCTTATGTCAATTGCGTATCATATCTTTTTAATGGGATTTGCCTAACGCCAGTATTACGAATCTTGGAAGAAGTGAGCGGTACAGCCTCTACCTCTAAGTCTCCCACCGCATTTAAAAGTCAGTAGTTAAGAGTTTTATGGGCTAACGCCGGAACATAAAGCTCTTAACTAAAGTACTACAAAGTACACTAACACCCATAAACTACCAATGAACCCCTAAACCGAGCCCCCCCCCACATCGCAAACACTATAATAAAATTATTGAACCCCTAATCTGCCGCCACCTACATTACAGCTATGAACCCCTAATCTGCTGCCCCTAACATTGCCAACACCTATATTATATTTATTAACCCCATAATCTGCCCCCCCCAACATCGCCGCCACCTACCTACACTTATTAACCCCTAATCTGCAGACCGGACATTGCGTATTTAAATTATATTTAAATTAGGGGAGTGTTAGGGTTAGGGTTAGATTTAGATTTAGGGGTTAATAACTTTATTATATTAGCGGCGACGTTGGGGGCGGCAGATTAGGAGTTAATAATTGTAGGTAAATTGCGGTGACATTGGGGGGGCAGATTAGGGGTTAATAAATATAATATAGGTGTCGGCGATGTTAGGGACAGCAGATTAGGGGTTCATAGCTATAATGTAGATGGCGGCGGTGCCCGGAGCGGCAGATTAGTGGTTAATAATATAATGTAGGTGTCAGCGATAGCTGGGGGAGGCAGATTAGGGGTTAATAAGTGTAAGGTTAGGGGTGTTTAGACTCGGGGTTCATGTTAGGGTGTTAGGTGTAGACTTAGAAAGTTTTTCCCCATAGGAAACAATGGGGCTGCGTTAGGAGCTGAACGCTGCTTTTTGCAGGTGTTAGGTTTTTTTTCAGCCAGCTCAGCCTATTGTTTCCTATGGGGAAATCGTGCTCAAGCACGTTTTTCCAGCTTACCGCTACCGTAAGCAATGCTGGTATTGAGGGTAGACGTGGAGCTAAATTTGGCTCAACGCTCACTTTTCTGAGGCTAACGCAGCCATTCAGAAAACATGTAATACCAGCGTTGGCTTAAGGGTGCGCTGGGAAAAAAAGGAGCGTTAGCTCCGCAAGTTTTTACCGACAAAACTCTAAATCTAGGCGTATGTTTGGAAAATTTATATGTATGTACTAATAGTAGCCTGTAACACAGCTGTTATCAAGACAAATACTCTCTCTGTGCAAAGAAAATCACAAAGACAAGGGCGCCTCCTCGTGTGATATAGTTTGGACAAATGTAAAAATAGGTGAATACAGATTTTATACTCACAAGTAAAGCAGCACTCTGTTGTGCTTATAGAGGCAGACTGGGAGTTCACAGTGTCCCAGTTCACTGACCAAGGCAGTGCAACAAATCACTCCAGGGTAGATTTCAATCAAGCTCAGGCTCTCAGCGAAGAGTTAAAATACCATAGTTTAATGGTGCAGTAAAATACAATATAAAATGTCACAAATGTGACCGTAACAATGGATAAACAAGCAACTAGTTTCTCAGATCTCTGTCTGTTTCCTCAGGCGCCCTTGTCTTTGTGATTTTCTTTGCACAGAGAGAGTATTTACCCAGACTGGTTTTGTGACAAGGAGCTGACTTCTGGATCTAAGGGAGAATCTTATATATGTGCTACCCAGGAGGACTAATAAACCTCTGAAGTGCCCTCCTAATCTTGGGACTGCCTGAGCATCAATATCATATACAGATAAGAACTTATTAGAGACTTAATACTATTTATTTATTATATATTGTTTTAAGCTGCATTTTCTGTTTATATTGATCTCATCACATCACATTTGATGAGAGTCCATGTCTCATGTTTTCTGTAATTGTCATTATTATTTTGTCTTTATACATTATTATCTGATCATTTTATATTATTTTTACTATACTTCAGTATTATCCTACAGATTGTTGTAATACATCTATATTTATATTAGGCCTTGGTTGGCTTTTTTTTAAAAATTATATTTTTAAAAATTATATATTTCTTCTAGCGCCCCCTAGAGTTACGCTTGCATAGTGTAACAGGTATTTCTATCTGTTATCAAGACACACTGAATTAAATTATTTGCAAAGGAAACATTGAAGAGAGAAAAACAAAAATCCCTTTTTCACAGGCAAATGACAAGTGAACTAATAATCATGCTAAAAAAGAAAATTAATATATTCTATTACCATCTTGTCCTAGAATTGCCAGCAGATAAGACCAGGGGCTCCATTACATATGCAGCGATTTTGGTATTACATATACGGCGTAGCATACACCTATATTTCACCCGTTGGTCACATTTTTTACTCCCATAGACTAACATAGAACTGCCGCGCAATTCGGTATGCAATATACAGCGTAAAGACTTACGCTCGCAGAATTCAGAAAATCTACTCCATTCTCATCTTGCCACACATTGCAGGCGCAGCAACCCTTGCACTGACTAAAAAAGCAACGTAACTCCCTGGAAGTCTTAAAAAACACATACATTTAAGCAGCATCTCAAATAGTTAAAGGGACAGTATAGTATAAAATGTATGAGATATGCTTTTTTAATGTTTGTGTATTTGAAATAGCTGATTTAGTGTTTTGAAGCCACAACCTAATCAAATGGATTGAGTTTGTAGGTATAATCAGATTTATCACATTATGTACATAGCCTTGCTTCTTTACTTTATATTTGTTCTTAAACCAATCACTAATACTTGGAGAGAACAATGGGAAATCATAATTGTATTACTTTGTCTCTTCTAGAACCCACTGGGAGTGTAATTTATTGTACTGGCTGTGTTAACACAGCTTGGCCTTGAGGCCAAAATATATAAAGGGACAGTCAAGTCCAAAGAAAACCTTCATGTTTCAAATAGGGCATGTCATTTCCAACAACTTTCCAATTTAATGTTAAAACAAGTTTTGCTTTGTTCTCTTGGTATTCTTAGCTGAAAGATAAACCTAGGAAGGCTCATATGATAATTTCTAAGACCTTGAAGACCGCCTATTATCACATGCTTTTTCCTTTGCATTTCACAACAGGGGAGAGCTAGTTCATGTTAACCATATAGATAACATTGTGATCATGCACGTGGATTGTGACAGATACTGCACTAATTGGATAAAATGAAAGTCAATAGATAATTAATAAAATGTCATGTGATCAGGGGGCTGTCAGAAGCTTAAATACAAGTTAATCACAGAGGTAAAAAGTATATTAATATAACAGTGTTGGTTATGGAAAACTGGGGAATGGGTAATAAAGGGATTATCTATCTTTTAAAACAACACAAAATCTGGTGTTGACTGTCCCTTTAAGGATGGGTGGGGATACCACAGGCTAAATAAAATATTGCAAATGCAATCATAAGGGTAAAGGAAATACTTGTAAATAATTTAATACACTCCAGCAGATAAAGTGGATCATTGGGGACAAATTAAAGGGAAGAACATTTATGAGTAAACTGTCCCTTTAAACCTTGCTGACCACTTAATTATTATTATCAATATTCCTCCTCTGCAATTGCGTCAGACCAATCACAAACAACCTCTCACCTGCAGCCTTAAAACACCTGGTAATGCACATCAGTAACATCAGTATTATATATACCCATGTGTGAATTTATATTGGATGTGAGATAAATTGATTTACATCTTATACGTGAATATTACTCTACCCTTTATACACAACTATGTGGATGTGAGTTATAGTACAAGAATATGTCATAAACATGGTATTACCTGTTTTTATTGCCATTTCTACACAGGTCATATTACATGTTTTAACAATATTAGTGTAACAAAACACACCTCACATGGATGCATATGAAAATTACATGTTAAATAACAGAGGACAAGGTTTATAGTGAGCTATAATTATAGTTATTTATTTTTTGGCTTATTGGATGAGGGAGCTGAGGTGCCTGTAGTGGATTGTCTTGTTCTCCTGGTTTTAGCATATTCTGGTGTTTCTACTGGTGTGCTGGCCACAGATGATAGGCTGGAGGCAGTGTCCTGCTGGTGTGTAAAGTGCTCAACCAACACACCCAAGAGTTGATTTTGTTCTCTCCATCAATTGTCCATCTGCATATCAGACAGAACACTTGCACTTAACAATGCTGCCATGCCCCTCTGCAACTCTATGCTGCATTTGTGTAACCTCTCTTTGCCACTGAAGAACTCTCTTGGCTCCTGATGAACCTTTCTTGGTTCCTGAAGAACCTCTCTTGGCCTATTTGTATGCTCTCAGTGCTTGTCATGAGCCTCCTCTGGAGTGTAATGTATTCCTCACCCAGGGTAGAATACAATGCATCCACAAGGTCTTGTGCAACATGACTTACCAGTTGCTTGAGGGGCAGGTTCGACTGTAGCTTCTGCTACTTGAGTGTCAGGTTCACCTGCATCTTCTGCTGCTTGAGGGTCAGGTTCACCTGCATCTTCTGCTGCTTGAGGGTCAGATTCACCTGCATCTTCTGCCGCTTGAGGGGCAGGTTCAGCTGTATATTCTGCTGCTTGAGGGGCAGCTGTAGTTTCTGCTGTATTGCCATCTGCAGATGGTGGAGCTTGTCCAATGGATGAGGATGGTGGAGCTCGTCCAATGGATGAGGATGGTGGAGCTCGTCCAATGGATGAGGATGATGGAGCTCATCCAATGAATGAGGATGGTAGAGCTTGTCCAATGGATGAGGATTGTGGAGATCTCATGGTTGATTGGTAGTCCCACTGATGACCAGTGTGTGACCACTCAGCCTCTACAATCTGCACTTCTTGTGACATAGTCTGTGGGTAATATCCATGACTGACATGAGATTTTGTTGTGGGGGTGTAAATAAATGGACCCTTTGTGGCTGTCTTGGCTCCCCCTCAAATCCATAGGAACAATATTCCTCTGGCCAGGAATCTTGCCACGGGTCATATGGCAATGGCGGTGGCATCACTTCTGGGTCCTCAACTGAAGCCATCCAATTATGCTCATACTGTTTGTACGGTTGCCTGAAGACTGGTGGTGGTGGTTGCTGTGGTGGTGGTGGCATGGCTGTTTGAATCCTCGTGACAGGAGGTTATGTGGAGGAGTCAAAGGATGAGAGGAATTAGTACAGTCAGATATATTACCATGTGGGCATACAATGCACATTGATACATGCTAGGGCCTATACTGATTCTCATGTCAAACTCTATAACATGCATGTGCACATTGTGATTTTTTCTATGAGGGATTTGAATATGAGCAGTATACAGGGATGTGTTTCATACAATAATTATGTGTACATGTCAATGATGAAATAATGTGTTCTTTAAGTGACACTATGTTCACACAATGTACTTTAGCCTGATCTAGGCACAGAACCTGCTTTATTAAGCTAAAAGTATTGAGATGGCTATAGGGTCCATTTAATGAAAACTCTATATGTGGCCTGTGTTACTCTGAGACATGTTAGTATTGCACTATGCCACCTCATATCATGAATTGCATTGTGTTATGTAGCAATAATGTCAAGTATAATTGTAGATGTTTTTGTTAGTATCAAATACCTTGCTCCTCACCGTGTACATGAATGTGTGATATTAAAGGATGTTATATTGCAACTACATATAATACAGGTGTGTGTGGTGTTACTCACCAGCATGATGTGCTGTGGTGGCAGCCCCTGAGTTATGAGCCCCTGGAAGTCCACGGACTGCTCTGATACTCAGGGACCTGCGTATCATCTCCTGCCAGGTGTTGTACTCTATGTCCAGGGCTGGCCCACGCCTGTTCCCTTCTGGTGGATAGTTTCCTGCCCCATCTTTTCTTTGACCCACCTCTTGCAGTCATTCCACCTCTTTTTCAGGCCCTCTACAGTCCTCTTCTGCGGGGCCACACTGTTGACTGCGTACTCTACTGCCAACCATGCAGTCTTTCTTCTTTTGGCACTGCCTTTGCCCTTCTCCTGTCCAAAGAGGGCACTGTAATTGTCCATGATGGCCTGGACTAGGGCAACATTTTCTTCAAATGAGAAGTTGGGACATCTCAGCCTCTCATCCTCCATGGCCACTTGGCTTCCTCCCTGTGATGTCCCTCGCAGTGTGGGTTCCTCCCTATCCTCTTCCTTCTCCTCCTTCTGTCCCCATGTGCACCCTCTGTCCCTCTCCTGGATGTGTCTGCTCTCTGGGGCATCTCCCCTCCCATCATCCCTTCTGGCTCTCCCTCTCCCCACCCCACTTACTTCCTGATGGGGACCCCACTGATCCTCCTGTCCTCTCCAATACTCCTCTCTATGCCACTCCTCTCCCTGCCACCCCTCCTCCCTTCATCCCTACTTCTCCCTGCTATCCTCACACTAATCACACTACACACACTCCCACACACTCCCAGTTCAGTCACACACAATCACGATCAAACACTCAACCTATCACACTGTAAAACTAAACAAAAATATGTGAGGTGTTAGAAAAAAAAGTGTGATATATTTGTATATGTCTGTATGCAAAATGTGTGCAATATGTCAGAATATGTGTGTGTACAAGCTTACTCAATCCACCAATGGGACCTAACTAACTATTATGTTTGTGCCTCTCTCTCTACTCTCACTATTCCTCCACTCCTGGGCCATGTGCTGTAGCTCAACGAACAATCCAAACAAACTGAAGAAAATGGTGGCTGCGCATATGTTTATATATAAATTTGAATAGCGTAATTACGTGTCGCATTTTTATTTTAATTCTGGTTTCATTTTTACGCGTGTTATCCTCATTTGCATAAAACTACTCTTTATTGACTCTTTTCGCGGACATAATACTGGCGTAAATATCAGAAGAGAAAAAGACGCACTCCTGAGATAGAACAAAAGCTAGAATAACTTCTATGCCTGTTCATTTCCATTGCAACTCAGGGTGCACACTCTTTTAGCACACTATGTTGCACCTCACTGATGAGGCCCACACTAGGCCAAAACGTACGTCTGGGGTTTTGCCGTTTCCCTTGTTCAGAGAGGGATTGCCTGGTATTTCGGGGGTGAACTGTACTGTTAAGTCCTGATCAGACTGATATGCTACAGGAAGGTTCTTCTCTGTGAAAGGCACATGTTAAGCAAAAAGAGGCTACTTCTTGGGTGGTAACTAGCAATAGAAAAAGCTATTATGCTATTGTTCGTTCCCAGATTGAGCGCTTCTCTCTTTTAATTTATGCAAATTATGACTCTTAGGGAAGTCTCCCTAAATGTGATGTGGGAATCCAGACGTGGACCCATTGCTCAGTGTGCCTAGAAGGATATGGCTGCACCTCACTGACGAGGCCTACACTAGGCCAAAACGTATGTCTGGGGTTTTGCCGTTTCCCTTGTTCAGAGAGGGATTGCCTGGTATTTTGAGGCTGAACTGTACTGTTAAGTCAGTATCAGACTGATATGCTACAGGAAAGTTCTTCTCTGTGAAAGGCACATGTTGAGCAAAAAGATACTACTTCTTGTTTGGCAACTAGCCATAGAACAAGCTATTATGCTATTGTTCATTCCCAGGTCAAGCACTTCTCTCTTTTAATTTATGCAAATTATGACTCTTAGGGAAGTCTCACTAAGTGTGATGTGGGAATCCAGACGTGGACCCGCTGCTCAGCGTGCCTAGAGGGATATGTCTGCACCTCACTGACGAGACCCACACTAGGCCAAAACGTACGTCTGGGGGTTTGCCGTTTCCCTTGTTCAGAGAGGGATTGCATGGTATTTCAAGGCTGAACTGTACTGTTAAGTCAGTATCAGACTGATATGCCAAAGAAAAGTTCTTCTCTGTGAAAGGCACATGTTGAGCAAAAAGAGGCTATTTCTTGGGTGGTAACTAGCCATAGAACAAGCTATTTTGCTATTTTTCATTCCTAGGTTGAGCGCTTCTCTCTTTTAATTTATGCAAATTTTGATTTTTAGGGAAGTCTCGCTAAGTGTGATGTGGGAATCCAGACGTGGAACCGTTGCTCAGTGTGCCTAGAGGGATATGTAATCTCACCCCAGGTTTACAATAACTATTTATCAAAAATATATTAAAAAAAAAATGGAAATTATCAGTTCATCTGATCAAAATAAAGAACCACAAATATAATTTAGGTAGGTTAGGTTAATATTTATCAACATTCTGGACTACTTCTCTGGGATTTTTTGAACAAACTAAATTAGTTTACCCCTGGTCTCACCCTATTCATTATTCTGATTTCTCTATTCACCCAGGTCAGCCTTCCATCTGATCTAGATGACACATGGGTGCAGTCGTCACTCATGCCAACTAGTGTAGAATCAGTAGTCAGCTCTTTGTCCCTACGTTTACCACTTTGCTCATATGTACCCTTCTGTAGGTAAATGTATATTATATAGAAGTATAAACAGATCAGTATCTCTGTTAAACAAGGTTGAAACACACTAATGTTTCTATTGCTAGGGACTTGCTGGGGCTATATTTAAATATAATTGAAATATTTGCAGTGGTCGGGTTCGTACAAAACATTTCTTTAAATTTCTCAGGTTTGCATGAATTGAAGGGAGGACGCTGCCATCTTGATAAACCTGGGTAGCATCTAAGTCTGTAGGTAAAATTCCAACTGTTTCTCTGTTTGGTCCTTTACACTGTGTCGGAACACGTTTCCCAAATGGTCTAACATTGCAGTTTGTATTCCCTGCCCACCATGTGCTGTCACAGATTCTTTATTCTTTGCATATAAGAACATGGTGAAAAACAAATAAAAAAAACTTTAAATGTATTTTATATATGTGCTGTAATTTTGTTAAATGGACATCAAAGTTACAATTAAACTTTCATGATTCAGTTTATTTCTATTATCAAGTCAAATTTTTTGACAGTGGAATATGTCCAAAAAACAGATAGATGGATAGCTAGCTAGATAGATGGATGGATGGATAGATAGACAGACAGACAGTATTAAAAGATGTAGGAGTACCTACCAATCACCTAGATTACGAGTTTTGCGCTATACCGGGTTCGTAAGGAATGCAATAAAATGAGCGGACCCGCACTTTCCATAGCGCTGCATTACGAGTTACTGAAAAACCTTGTTGTGCTGTGTGTTATGGTGAGTTAAGTTCCATACCGCACAAAAGCCAAGGGCTGAGTTTACGTACTCATGCATGCTTTCCCCCATAGACAACAATAGGGAGAAGGTGTTAGAAAAAATCTAACACCTACGATCGCGAAATGGAGATCGCCGTAACGCAACCCTATTGATGTCTATGGGGAAAATACGCTCTCATACTATTGGCTGATTTGAATTTGAAGAATCAAATCAGCCAATAGGAATGCAAGGTACGCCATTTTGAAACAGGTACCTTGCATTCAACTTCAGAGTACGGCGGTGATTGTATGAAGAGGATGCGCCGCGCAGGATGTCATCACCATCCAGGATAGCTCCACACCGCCGGAATAAAGATAGAAGACGTCCCCGAGATGGATGAAGGTGTTGCCGCCTGGATGAAGACTTCTCGCCTCCTGGATGAGGATGGATGACCAGATTTCAGGAACCGTGAGTAGATTTTCTGGGGATAGGGTTAGGTTTCTTTGTTTTTTGTTTTTTTTTTAGATTAGTTTTTTTGGGCACTGTAAAAAAGCTGAATGCCCTTTTAAGGGTAGTAAAATAGCTGAATGCCCATACAAATGCCCCTTTAAGGGCAATAGGTAGCTTTTATTTAGACTTAGGTTTTTTATTTTGGGGGGTTGGTTGGGTGGTGGGTTTTACTGTTGGGGGGACTTTGTATTTTTTCTAGGTAAAATAGCTGTTTAACTTAGGGCAATGCCCTACAAAAGGCCCTTTTAAGGGCTATTGGTAGTTTATTGTAGGTTAGGGGGTGTTTTTATTTTGGGGGCTTTTTATTTTTATAGAGTGTCCCGGATACCAGGCTGCTAAGGTTAAAACTCCACCCCCTCTACCTAGCCCCCTCATATTTCTCCCCTGATTTTAACTTTTTGGAGCTTTTGCAATTTTCAGGACGCTTGGTTTTGTTCATTTTGGAGCTGTTTTCTGACCGGGAAAACCCTTCTCGCCTGGCTGGGCTCCTGGAACTGCCAGCTGGCTGTACCGCACTGGATACCCGCTTCCCTATACCCAAGGTTGCTCCAGCGGCCCCTTGCCCCAGAGCTCTGTTCTTTTGGAGATTGATAGCCCCTAGGGAGAACCAGAGGTTGGGTGATTGCCGGAAGGGAGCTCCCTTGGGAACCAAGGTTTTAGACACCCCCACCTCCATATCTTTACCAAGGGCCACCACTCCCCCGGGATCATCCCGACGCCATCACCTCTTTATCACTGGGACTCTATAAGATAATGGACGCTATAGGGGGTGCCAGCCTGTCTGGGGGGGGTGGGAATGGCGGGAGATCTGGGGGGCTGATAAGGCTCCTTATCAAGATCAGTTTGTGTATAAAGGTAGTGTGTTTTCTACAATAAAGTAATTCTTTGTGTTTCACCTGTATGCTAGTCTGTCTAGTTATTTGGGTGGGCTCTGCTATAATCACTTTCTCCACTACATAGCGGCATGTTCCAGGTATAGAAAGGTCCTACCTAGTCGGGGTAGCCTGGAGTCCCATCACCTAGGGCTATTAGATTAGGTGTAATTGTTTTTATTTTTGATCATTCTATTATTATTTTTTTTGTAATCTTAGAGTTTTTTATTTTTCGTAGTTTTAGTGTTTTTTATTTTTGTAATCTTAGATTATTTTTTTTTCGTAGTATTAGATTTTAAAATTTGTAATTTAGGTTTTTAATTTTTTCATAGTGTTAGGTTTTTTTAATCATGTAATTTAAGATTTTTAATTGGTAGTTTTTTTAATTTTATTACAATAGTTATGTTAGGCTAATTTATAGTTTAAACTTTATTTCACAGGTAAGTTTTATTTATTTATTTAAAGATAATATTATAGTAATTTTAATTTTAATTTAAGGGGGTGTTAGGTTTAGAGGTTTAGTTTAATTTAGTGTTTTACGATGTGGGGGGCCTGGCAGTTTAGGGGTAAATAGGTTTAGTTTAGTAGTTACAATGTGGGGGGCTGGAGGTTTAGGGGTTTATATGTTTAGTTTATTAGTTACAATATGGGGGGGCTGGAGGTTTAGGGGTTAATAGGTAGTCTATGGGTGTTAGTATACTTTGTAACATTTTAGTTATGAGTTTTGTGAAACATTTTTGTTTTGCAAAATCCATAACTACTGCTCTCAGAAGGTGCAATGGCTTATGTCGGTATAGGCTGTAATGCAAGCTTTTTAGCCGGACCGCACAACCTGCAATACGGAGCTATGGAAAATCCTGCACTCAAACGTAATTTTTTTGAGTGCGGAATGGTCGTTGCATTACAGGCTAAAATGCTTGCAGTATAGCTATACCGACATCACTCGTAATATATGTTACTGGCCATGCCAGCGCAATGGTCAATTTTTCTGCGGTAATAGCTATACCGCAACACTTGTAATCTAGCCAAATTATTTTTTAAATATTGGATTATATTTGCAGTGTGTTTTTCCAGCAAGCACAACAACAAAAAATGTCTCTGCTATTTAAGGGACAGTAAAAACCTTCGGCTAGATTTCGAGTTGTGCGTTAGGCTTAAAAAGCAGCGTTGGCCGGTCCTAACGCTGCTTTTTAACGCCCGCTGGTATTACGAGTCTTGCAGCTACAGGTGTACCGCTCACTTTTTTGGCCAGACTTGTAAATACTGCAAATCCACTTATATAAATTGCGTATCCTCTTTTTTCAATGGGACTTGCATAGCGCCGGTAGAGTCTGCCAAAAAGTGAGAGGTAGACCCTCTCCTGTCAAGAGTCAGACTGGTACCGCATTTTAAAGTCAGTAGTTAAGAGTTTTACACTACAACGTCGTAGCATAAAACTCTTAACTAAAGTGCTAAAAAGTACACTAACACCCATAAACTACCTATTAACCCCTAAACCGAGGCCCTCCCCACATCACAAACACTAAAATAAAATTTTTAACCCCTAATCTGCCAAACCGGACATCAGCGCCACTATAAAAAATACATTAACCCCTAAACCGCCGCACTCCTGGATCGCAAACACTTGTTAAATATTATTAATCCCTAATCTGCCGTCACTAACATCGCAACACTTACCTACATTTATTAACCCCTAATCTGCCGCCCCCAACGATGCCGCCACTATATTATAGTTATTAACCCCTAAATCTAAGTCTAACCCTAACACCCCCTAACAAATATAATTTAAATAAATCTAAATAAAAATAACTATCATTAACTAAATTATTCCTATTTAAAACTAAATACCTACCTATAAAATAAACCCTAAGCTAGCTACAATATAACTAATAGTTACATTTTAGCTATCTTAGGGTTTATTTTTATTTTACAGACAAATTTGTATTTATTTTAACTAGGTAGAATAGTTACGAAATAGTTATTAACTATTTAATAACTACCTAGTTAAAATAAAGACAAATATACCTGTAAAATAAAACCTAACCTAAATTATACTAACACCTAACACTACGCTATAATTAAATTAATTCTCTAAATTAAATACAATTAAATACAATTAATTAAAATTAGCTAAAGTACAAAAAAACCCCACTAAATTACAGAAAATAATAAACAAATTACAAGATCTTTAAACTAATTACACCTAATCTAATCCCCCTAACAAAAAAAAAGCCCCCCAAAATAAAAAAAGCCCTACCCTACACTAAATTACAAATAGCCCTTAAAAGGGCCTTTTACGGGGCATTGCCCCAAAGTAATCAGCTCTTTTACCTGTAAAAAAAATTACAAATCCCCCCAACATTAAAACCCACCACCCACACAACCAACCCTACTCTAAAACCCACCCAATACCCCCTTAAAAAAAACCTAACCCTAACCTCTTGAAGATCACCTTACCGGGAGACGTCTTCATCCAACCACGCCGAAATCCTCAACGAAGCCGGGAGAAGTCTTCATCCAAGCATGGCGAAGTGGTCCTCCAGACAGGCAGAAGTCTTCATCCAGACGGCATCTTCTATCTTCATCCATCCGGCGCAGAGCGGGTCCATCTTTAAGACATCCAACATCATCCAAAATGGCGTGCCTTCAATTCCGATTGACTGATAGAATTCTATAAGCCAATCGGAATTAGGTAGAAAAAATCCTATTGGCTGATGCAAAAAGATGAGCGGACAAGCTTCTAAACTGAAGAAGTTGTCCGCTCGCCTTCACTTCATACGGGCAGCAGAGAAACATATTAAAATTAAGTATTTCCCTCATCTATACATATTTAATATAAATATACGTTTAAAATAAAAAAATATATAAAATGTGTTTAAAAGGGATATGGTATAAGTCAAGGTCTTTGATTAGCAAGGACTCAAAAGTATGTGTGTATATGTATATATATGTTTCTACATATGTACTTATGTGTGTATATATGTAGCTATGTATGTGCACAAATTTGTACATACATATATATATATATATATATATATATATATATATATATATATATATTTAAACCCTTCACAGTAACTAATTGACATATCCAATATCATTTATTTTATAATCAATTTTGCCAGAAAAAAATAAAATATTTTTTCGCAATCATTTATTTCTGATAATATGTTATCCATTCATGATGAGTTGGTTTTATTGAAGGAATTCTATGTCTGCTCTCTTTTTATTTCAAAGAAAATTTATATCTGTTATTTGATCTCTTTAGGTCATCTAACAGGGTCATTCTCTGTGTTACATTAAACCATGTTTTCTAAATAACATGATTAGCAAGGTTAACCTAAGGTGTGACAGCAAAGAAGAAAGAGATTGATGACAAATAATATTTGTGTAAGAATGCACAGAGACTCTTCTGTCGTGTTAGAAAGGACACTTTAATCATAGGAAACCACCGGAAATCTTCATTTTTACAAAATGTTAAAACATGTCATTTACAGCTGTGCTACAATTAAATAAAAATCATTTTTAAAACATTATAATGATCAAAATGGCACAAATCAGGCTTCTGGTAAATATTTATAACACATGAATGGTACGCTCTCCAAGGGGCCGAATTATCAAGCTCCGAATGGAGCTTGATGCCCCTTGTTTCCGGCGAGCCTGCTGCTCCATATCTTGTCTGCCTGCTCTGATTCGGCAGCCAGAAATCAACCCGATCGAATATGATCGGGTTGATTGGCACCCCCTGCTAGCGGCCGATTGGCTGTGAATCTGCAAGGGGCAGTATTGCACAAGCAGTTCTGATGAACTGCTTGTGCAATGACAAATGCAGACAGCGTATGCTGTCTGCATTTATCAATGTGCAGCGGACATGATACGCTACATCGTATCATGTCCACTCGCACTTTAATAAATATGCCCTGTACATCAGTCCTAACCTTCACAAAAGTTCCTATCATCTGGTACCCAGGAATTGGAAGCCTCTTCACCGCTCCCATAAACAGTACAGTGACAATCCAGTATCTTGCACTCAAAATGACAACATAAGCCAGTCAGGGTGCAAATAGTGAAAACAATTACTTCAATTTGTATGCAATGTTAAACTGTTCATAAACTGTACGTAAAGGATTAGATTAGAAGTTGAGCGTACAAGCGTTAGTTTTGTTGTCCGTTAATATTGGTTAAGCACAATTAATAGCACTTCTATCTAAAGTTATTTGTATAGTTAATTTTTTGCTTGCATGCAAAACAATGCTGGAAGTAAACTTGTAATGGTGGTGTGTTAGCGCTCGTATTAGAAGTTGAAAGTAAATTATTTCCCCATGAGTTAAACCTGATGTGCGCTAAACAGCTGGACTTCAGATATTGCAGCCATGTTAAATTCTTCTCTCCAAAACGTATAGCTAATGTACTTACCTGACACGTGAAAACTTTGGAATGTGAAATATTTACAGTAAAAACACACTAAAACAGTTAAAAAAATTATATAATATTAAAACAGATTTTTCAAGTTTTAATGTATTTGGGTGGAAAACGCTCCTAAGTTATATATGTGCTTATATGTGTATAAATGGATATATATATATATATATATATATATATATATATACACCATATACATAATTATATATATAAAATATATCACTATCATTCAAACTTTGAGATACCAACAATGCTTTCTGATTTGCTATGTTTATAAAGTGTACATTGTATCTTTTTGTTGTATTTTAGTGTATATATGACTATCTGTAATGGCTTTGAATAGCAGTAATCAAGTGTGCACATGCACAAAATGTGATTGCATGTGGAGACAATATACTGTTTGTCTGGATGATTTTAGTGCTTGCATGAAGATGTGTGTTTATGCTTTTTATGGATCTATAATAAAGAAGAAACATTGTATATTAAGTCCCTCCATGTCTTCATGTCTGAGAGCAGAGACTGGATTTGTAGTTGTTCATACTTTTCATATTGGAAGAGAGCGTTGTCTACAGCTTCAGTGTCGGCACTTCCTTTAAGACGATAGTGGTGGTGCAGAAGATTCATACGATGTGCAAGGGGGCTTAAATACACAAGTGCTTCATGGTTTGTTTATTTTAAATGCAATAAAACCCTTGTCCATTCATATAAAACACAAAGTCCGGAGCTGCAGTTAAAATGTCTTGTTTCTTTATTAATCCTTCTAAAAGTGGTTACATGTACAGATACAAAACTGTTTTGTATCTGTACATGTAACCGCTTTTAGAAGGATTAATAAAGAAACAAGACATTTTAACTGCAGCTCCGGACTTTGTGTTTTACTTATCCTGTGGGCCATTCCTTTTGGAGCAAGAACAGTTGGTGTATCCCTGGAGGATTATTGAACTACTCTGTGTAGGAAAGCTACAAGGATATCCATTCACTTACCTCAATTGTATTACCAGGAAATCGCTCCCCCTCGGAAGTCGGCCACGTCTTCTGACATCACCAAGAGCCAAAGGGGGGTAGTTATCAAGCCGTCAACCTCAAATACGCTGGAATTCTGCAGCGTATTTGTGGCGAGGCTGATTCGCCTTAGTTATCAAAGGCTAGATCCCGGCAAAAGTAGAATTTTGTGACGTAAGCTTCGCTCCGCCGGACTCAGTCCAACACAGATCGATTCTTACGTCACTCCAGATGTTCCGCACACAAGTGCGGCACAATCTGACTACTTTTGCTAGTTATCAAAAAACTAGCAGGTACGCTCGGCACTTTTAAGGCCCAGCGTACCTGGTTTTCAATCCGCCACCCTGGAGGCGGCGGATCCCATAGGAATCAATGGGAGTCTGACCATAGCGAAAGTACAAGTTCGCTGCTGACAGACATCCCATTGATTCCTATGGGAGCTGTCTACACCTAACACCCTAACATGTACCCCAAGTCTAAACACCCCTAATCTGACCTCCCTACACTGCCGCAACTAAATAAAGTTATTACCCCCTAAACCGCCGCTCCCGGAGCCCACCGCAAGCTACTCTATAAATATTAACCCCTAAACCGCCGCTCCCGGAGACCACCGCAACTATAATAAATGTATTAACCCCTAAACCGCCGCTCCCGGAGCCCACCGCAACTATAATATATGTATTAACCCCTAAACCTCCGCTCCCTGACCCTGCCGCAACCTATATTAAATTTATTAACCCCTAATCTGCCCCCCCTACACCGTCGCCACCTATAATAAATTTATTAACCCCTATCCTGCCCCCCACTACACCGCCGCCACTGTAATAAAATTATTAACCCCTAAACCTAAGTCTAACACTAACCCTAACACCCCCCTAACTTAAATATTAATTAAATAAATCTAAATAATATTTCTATTATGAACTAAGTTAATCCTATTTAAAACTAAATACTTACCTTTAAAATAAACCCTAATATAGCTACAATATAAATAATAATTATATTGTAGCTATCTTAGGATTTATTTTTATTTTACAGGTAACTTTCAATTTATTTTAACTAGGTACAATAGCTATTAAATAGTTATTAACTATTTAATAGCTTACCTAGCTAAAATAAAGAGAAATGTACCTGTAAACTAAAAACTAACCTAAGTTACAATTACACCTAACACTACACTATACTTTAATAAATTATTCCTATTTAAAACTAAATACTTACCTGTAAAATAAACCCTAAGGCCTAGATTTGGAGTTTGGCGGTAGCTGTGAAAACCAGTGTTAGAGGCTCCTAACGCTGGTTTTAGGCTACCTCCGGTATTTGGAGTCACTCAAAAAAGGGTCTAACGCTCACTTTTCAGCCGCGACTTTTCCATACCGCAGATCCCCTTACGTAAATTGCGTATCCTATCTTTTCAATGGGATTTTTCTAACTCCGGTATTTAGAGTCGTGTCTGAAGTGAGCGTTAGAAATCTAACGACAAAACTCCAGCCGCAGAAAAAAGTCAGTAGTTAAGAGCTTTCTGGGCTAACGCCGGTTCATAAAGCTCTTAACTACTGTACTCTAAAGTACACTAACATCCATAAACTACCTATGTACCCCTAGGCCTAGGTCCCCCCACATCGCCGCAACTCGATTAAATTTTTTTAACCCCTAATCTGCCGACCGCCACCTACGTTATCCTTATGTACCCCTAATCTGCTGCCCCTAACACCGCCGACCCCTATATTATATTTATTAACCCCTAACCTGCCCCCCACAACGTCGCCGCCAGCTACCTACACTTATTAACCCCTAATCTGCCGTCCGCACGCCGCCGCCAGCTACATTATCCCTATGTACCCCTAATCTGCTGCCCTAACATCGCCGACCCCTATATTATATTTATTAACCCCTAACCTGCCCCCCACAACGTCGCCGCCAGGACGGATCGGTGAACCTGGTATGGTGAAGACAAGGTAGGATGATCTTCAGGGGCTTAGTGTTAGGTTTATTTAAGGGGGGTTTGGGTTAGATTAGGGGTATGTGGGTGGTGGGTTGTAATGTTGGGGGGGGGTATTGTATGTTTTTTTTTACAGGCAAAAGAGCTGAACTTCTTGGGGCATGCCCCGCAAAGGGCCCTGTTCAGGGCTGGTAAGGTAAAAGAGCTTTGAACTTTAGTAATTCAGAATAGGGTAGGGCATTTTTTATTTTGGGGGGCTTTGTTATTTTATTAGGGGGCTTAGAGTAGGTGTAATTAGTTTAAAATTGTTGTAAGATTTTCCTTATGTTTGTAAATATTTTTTTATTTTTTGTAACTTAGTTCTTTTTTATTTTTTGTACTTTAGTTAGTTTATTTCATTGTAGTTATTTGTAGATATTGTATTTAATTAATGTATTGATAGTGTAGTGTTAGGTTTAATTGTAGGTAATTGTAGATATTTTATTTAATTCATTTAATGATAGTGTAGTGTTAGGTTTAATTGTAACTTAGGTTAGGATTTATTTTACAGGTAATTTTGTTATTATTTTAACTAGGTAACTATTAAATAGTTCTTAACTATTTAATAGCTATTGTACCTGGTTAAAATAATTACAAAGTTACCTGTAAAATAAATATTAATCCTAAAATAGCTATAATATAATTATAATTTATAGTGTAGCTATATTAGGATTTATTTTACAGGTAAGTATTTAGCTTTAAATAGGAATAATTTATTTAATAAGAGATAATTAATTTCGTTCGATTATTAGTAAATTATATTTAATTTAGGGGGGTGTTAGTGTTAGGGTTAGACTTAGCTTTAGGGGTTAATACATTTATTAGAATAGTGGTGAGCTCCAGTCGGCAGATTAGGGGTTAATAATTGAAGTTAGGTGTCGGCGATGTTAGGGAGGGCAGATTAGGGGTTAATACTATTTATTATAATGTTAGTGAGGCGGATTAGGGGTTAATAACTTTATTATAGTAGCGCTCAGGTCCGCTCGGCAGATTAGGGGTTAATAAGTGTAGGCAGGTGGAGGCGACGTTGTGGGGGGCAGATTAGGGGTTAATAAATATAATATAGGAGTCGGCGATGTTAGGGCAGCAGATTAGGGGTACATAGGGATAATGTAAGTAGCGGCGGTTTACGGAGCGGCAGATTAGGGGTTAATAATAATATGCAGGGGTCAGAGATAGCGGGGGCGGCAGATTAGGGGTTAATAAGTGTAAGGTTAGGGGTGTTTAGACTCGGGGTACATGTTAGAGTGTTAGGTGCAGACGTAGGAAGTGTTTCCGCATAGCAAACAATGGGGCTGCGTTAGGAGCTGAACGCTGCTTTTTTGCAGGTGTTAGGTTTTTTTTCAGCTCAAACAGCCCCATTGTTTCCTATGGGGGAATCGTGCATGAGCACGTTTTTGAGGCTGGCCGCGTCCTTAAGCAACTCTGGTATCGAGAGTTGAAGCTGCGTTAAATATGCTCTACGCTCCTTTTTTGGAGCCTACCGCAGCCTTTATGTGGACTCTCAATACCAGAGTTATTTTTATGGTGTGGCCAGAAAAAAGCCGGCGTTAGCTACGCGGGTCCTTACCGACAAAACTCTAAATCTAGCCGTAAGATAGCTACAATGTAATTAATAATTACATTATAGCTATTTTAGGATTTATATTTATTTTACAGGTAACTGTATTTATTTTAGCTAGTTAGAATAGTTATTAAATAGTTATTAACTATTTAATAACTACCTAGCTAAAAGAAATACAAAATTACCTGTAAAATAAATCCTAACCTAAGTTACAATTAAACCTAACACTACACTATCATTAAATTAATTAAATAAATTACCTACAAATAACTACAATTAAATACAATTACATAAACTAACTAAAGTACAAAAAATAAAAAAGCTAAGTTACAAAAAATAAAAAAAATAGGTTACAAACATTTTAAAAATATTACAACAATTTTAAGCTACTTACACCTAATCTAAGCCCCCTAATAAAATAACAAACCCCCCCAAAATAAAAAAATGCCCTACCCTATTCTAAATTAAACAAGTTCAAAGCTCTTTTACCTTACCAGCCCTTAAAAGGGCCTTTTGTGGGGGCATGACCCAAAGAGTTCAGCTCTTTTGCCTGTAAAAGAAAAATACAACCCCCCCCAACATTAAAACCCACCACCCACATACCCCTAATCTAACCCAAACCCCCCTTAAAAAAAACCTAACACTAATCCCCTGAAGATCATCCTACCTTTAGTTGTCTTCACTCAGCCGAGCCACCGATGGAACTGAAGAGGAGACCCGGACCGGCAGAAGTGATCCTCCAAGCGGCGCTGAAGAAATCTTCCATCCAGGCGACGTCATCTTCCAAGCGGCGCTGAAGAAGCCTTCTATCCGGGGGATGTCATCTTCCAAGCCGGGTCTTGAATCTTCATCCCGCCGACGCGGAACATCCTTCTTTACCGACGGACTACCGACGAATGAAGGCTCCTTTAAGGGACGTCATCCAAGATGGCGTCCCTTCAATTCCGATTGGTTGATAGGATTCTATCAGCCAATCGGAATTAAGGTAGGAAAAATCTGATTGGCTGATTGAATCAGCCAATCAGATTCAAGTTCAATCCGTTTGGCTGATCCAATCAGCCAATCAGATTGAGCTCGCATTCTATTGGCTGTTTCGATCAGCCAATAGAATGCGAGCTCAATCTGATTGGCTTCAGTTCCATCGGTGGCTCGGCTGAGTGAAGACGACTAAAGGTAGGATGATCTTCAGGGGATTCGTGTTAGGTTTTTTTAAGGGGGGTTTGGGTTAGATTAGGGGTATGTGGGTGGTGGGTTTTAATGTTGGGGGGGGTTGTATTTTTCTTTTACAGGCAAAAGAGCTGAACTCTTTGGGTCATGCCCCCACAAAAGGCCCTTTTAAGGGCTGGTAAGGTAAAAGAGCTTTGAACTTGTTTAATTTAGAATAGGGTAGGGCATTTTTTTATTTTGGGGGGGTTTGTTATTTTATTAGGGGGCTTAGATTAGGTGTAAGTAGCTTAAAATTGTTGTAATATTTTTAAAATGTTTGTAACCTATTTTTTTTATTTTTTGTAACTTAGCTTTTTTATTTTTTGTACTTTAGTTAGTTTATGTAATTGTATTTAATTGTAGTTATTTGTAGGTAATTTATTTAATTAATTTAATGATAGTGTAGTGTTAGGTTTAATTGTAACTTAGGTTAGGATTTATTTTACAGGTAATTTTGTATTTCATTTAGCTAGGTAGTTATTAAATATTTAATAACTATTTAATAACTATTCTAACTAGCTAAAATAAATACAAAGTTACCTGTAAAATAAATATAAATCCTAAAATAGCTATAATGTAATTATTAATTACATTGTAGCTATCTTAGGGTTTATTTGACAGGTAAGTATTTAGTTTTAAATATGAATAATTTATTAAAGTATAGTGTAGTGTTAGGTGTAATTGTAACTTAGGTTAGTTTTTAGTTTACAGGTACATTTCTCTTTATTTTAGCTAGGTAAGCTATTAAATAGTTAATAACTATTTAATAGCTATTGTACCTAGTTAAAATAAATTGAAAGTTACCTGTAAAATAAAAATAAATCCTAAAATAGCTACAATATAATTATTATTTATATTGTAGCTATATTAGGGTTTATTTTAAAGGTAAGTATTTAGTTTTAAATAGGATTAACTTAGTTCATAATAGAAATATTATTTAGATTTATTTAATTAATATTTAAGTTAGGGGGTGTTAGGGTTAGTGTTAGACTTAGGTTTAGGGGTTAATAATTTTATTACAGTGGCGGCGGTGTAGTGGGGGGCAGTGTTAGGTGTAATTGTAACTTAGGTTAGTTTTTAGTTTACAGGTACATTTCTCTTTATTTTAGCTAGGTAAGCTATTAAATAGTTAATAACCATTTAATAGCTATTGTACCTAGTTAAAATAAATTGAAAGTTACCTGTAAAATAAAAATAAATCCTAAAATAGCTACAATATAATTATTATTTATATTGTAGCTATATTAGGGTTTATTTTAAAGGTAAGTATTTAGTTTTAAATAGGATTAACTTAGTTCATAATAGAAATATTATTTAGATTTATTTAATTAATATTTAAGTTAGGGGGTGTTAGGGTTAGTGTTAGACTTAGGTTTAGGGGTTAATAATTTTATTACAGTGGCGGCGGTGTAGTGGGGGGGCAGGATAGGGGTTAATACATTTATTATAGGTGGCGACGGTGTAGGGGGGCAGGAAAGGGGTTAATAAATTTATTATAGGTGGCGACGGTGTAGGGGGGGCAGGATAGGGGTTAATAAATTTATTATAGGTGGCGACGGTTTAGGGGGGGCAGGATAGGGGTTAATAGGTATAATGTAGGTGGCAGCAGTGTCCGGGAGCGGCGGTTTAGGGGTTAATACATTTATCAGAGTTGCGGCAGGGTCTTGGAGCGGCGGTTTAGGGGTTAATACATTTATCAGAGTTGCGGCAGGGTCTAGGAGCGGCGGTTTAGGGGTTAATACATTTATCAGAGTTGCGGCAGGGTCTAGGAGCGGCGGTTTAGGGGTTAATACATTTATCAGAGTTGTGGCAGGGTCTAGGAGCGGCGGTTTAGGGATTAGTAAATTTATTTAGTTGCGGGGGCGCCGGTATAGGGGGTAGAACAGTGCAGTTTAGTGTGAGTGCTTAGTGACAGGCTAGCAATAAAGCTGGGAAAAAGCCGAAGAGCAGCGAGATCTTATGAGTGATAACTCTCACAGTCCGCTGCTCATCGCCCCGCGGCTTTTTGACAGCTTTATTTGATAATGTAGGCAAATTTTTTCAGGTCCGCGGCGGCGATGTGAGGCGAGCTTAGTCGGGCGTATTGGGCCGGCGAAGGCAGGAAAGTTGACACGTTGATAACTACCCCCCATAGAGTGTGAAGTGATCACCAGTTCAGCATACAGCAGCTGATAGCTTGTGGAAGCGGAGCAGCTCCAAGCCAACAACGGCTGATAACTTTGAGCCCAGGAGAGAGGTCTCCCAAACGGCTCTAAACACACCGGGCTATATGAAATAAGGGCCGTAAAGAGAGGGTAAGTTCATCCCAGCTAATGATGAGCCGTCAGGGCTATTAGACTCCTTGTACCACGCACAATGCATTTGTCACTAAGTTTGTTTGCTTTTCCTACACAAGGGGACAAGTGCATATTGGAAGGGTCTCCCCTTTACAGGGGTTATTGTATTTTTCTTTCCATTCATATACCTTGTCATATACAATTAACCTTTTAACCCTTATAAAAAAATGTTAATATTTTTATGAATATTTTTTTTTTTCTCCCAAAAACTGTATCAGAACTTTATCAGAAATTGTATATATAGGTTTAACACTTTATTTAATGTTTTTATGTTGTGTTTGGTGCACATTCTTTTAACCCTTGCACTAACCCAATGAGTGCTTATTTAGTTTGTGCTTGAGCAAATGCGTTTACATTAAACTAGTAATACGAACGCAAGTTAGTGACTCGCAAACTTGTAATCTATCCCCATGTAGAATATCACTTGAGCAATAAGCCAAAGCACAAATAGTGGATTTATTTGCATATTTCTGGGTTATACTATTAATAAAAATGATTTACTTTGGATTGTGCTTAAGCGCAATGCTTAAAGCGATGGTAAAGTTGCCTTGTGTCTAATAGCGTTAGCTTAAATACAATATATATATATAATCAAGTCACAAAGTTTTAAAATATATTCCTAAATATTTTAAATTTGTATATTAGTTATAGCTCCTTACCGCTCCTTCCTACGCTCCACTCAATTTCCATGTTTAAAGATTCTGTGATGTAGAGAGCATCCAGACACGCACCTGAGATCAGCAGTTGTATGCATGCACAATTCTCCTATATATGCTCCTATGTAAACAATAAATCATGAGATTCATTGTTTACTGCTGGTGCAGAGAGCAGTGTGGTGCGAATATTTTCTTGCGATCGTGATCCCTCTTGACTAAATGAGAAATTAAATTGTAAATAGATTTTTTTTTTTACTTTTTTTAATATAATAAACAATATGAATGGGCACTTAAGATTGTCTTGTGGATTGTAATTTATAGGTACTGCTGCGCTATTATTGTGGCCCACTGCATGCGCTTCAGTCTGGTAAATTAATGACAAAATCCATGATTCCCTTAGGTTACTACTGCACATGCGTTCTCCATGAACGTGCACGGAGTCAGGGATCAGGAGAAAAAAGAAGTGCATGTGTGCTGGATCAAAGGGGTATTTCATTTAGGGAATTGGTCGCCTAAAGGCCATGAGGCCGAATTATAAAGCTCAGAATGGAGCTTGATGCCCCTGTTCTACACGAGCCTTCAAAGACTGCTGCTCCGTAACTTGTCTGCCTGCTCTGAGGTCGCGGACATCAATCCACCCGATCCTATACGATCGGGCTGATTGATACCCCCTGCTAGCGGCCTATTAGCCGCAAATCTGAAGTGGCCGTTAGTGTATAAGCAGTCTACAAGAATTGCTTGTGCAATGACAAAATGCCGACAGTGTATGCTGTCTGCATTTATCGATGTGCGGTGGACACGATATGCTACATGTCCGCTTGCACGTTAATAAATGGTTTGTGAAAATCAGAGCAATTAGCTATAATACATTTTTTATTTTAAAATTTAAAGCGTAAATCATAAAATGAAAGTGGGGTTTGATTTTAATGCTGATCAAGTTTATCATCACTTTAATGGGACATGAAACCCAAAAATGTTCTTTCATGATTTAGATAGAGCATACAAATTTTAAAAAACTTTATATTTACTTCTTTTATCAAATTGTATTTGTTTTCTTGGTATCTTTTGTTGAAAAGCAGAGATGTAAGAGCACAAGCATGTACATGTCTGGAGCACTCTATGGCAGCAGTTTTGCAAGAATGTTATCCATTTGCAAGACCAATAGAGGACAGCAATTTTCCTACCATGTAGTGCTCCAGACACCTACCTAGGTATCTCTTAAATAAAGAATACCATGAGAACAGAGCACATTTCATAATAGAAGTACAGGTAGCCCTCAGTTTACGCCGGGGTTTGGTTCCAGAAGTAATGGTTGTAAATCAAAACCGTTGTAAATTGAAACCCAGTTTATAATGTAAGTCAATGGGAAGAGAGGGAGATAGGTTCCAGGCCCCTCTCAAAATTGTCATAAGTAACACCTAATACATTTTTTTTAAAGCTTTGAAATGAAGACTTTAAATGCTAAACAGCATTATAAACCTAATAAAATAATCACACAACACAGAATATATAATTAAACTAAGTTAAATGAACAAAAACATTTGCTAAACAGCATTATAAACCTAATACAATAATCACACAACACAGACTTCACTTGCATTTTTCTGCAAACAGTTCTTTCTATGCATTCCAATCTGGACTGATTTATAGACAGGAAGATCTTGTTCCTTTGAAATCTCCTCGATAGCTCATGTCTGGTTAAACTGATTAATTTCAGCTTGCTTGGCTTTGCTGCAACACAAGCGGACAGATCCACCTACTGGCTATTTTAATAAATACACTGCTTCTCAATGCTTTTTAATAGCAGTCACATGACTGGAAAAATAGGTTGTTATTCTGAAACGGTGTAAATTGAACCGTTGTAAAACGAGGGCCACCTGTAAATGAGAAACTTTTTTTTAATTGTATGCTCTGTCTGAATAATTTTACTTTAATTCACCACTTATAATACAAGCTCAATGAGCCCCCTAATTATATCCCATGTGCTACATTGCACGCTAAAAAAAAAAGTGTCCTCCTCCGTCTAAATGTTTAAACATCGACTTATAATACCATATAATGCATTATTTGTTTAGAAAGAGCAGGCAAAAGATAATGCACCCTGTGTTATTTATGGCACTTGACTTTTAATATAGACCAAAATGTGTAATTATGTACATCCCTATAAAGTAAGCATTTTTAAATAAAATCAAGATTTCAATGCAAATTAATAGATACTTATTTTAGAATATTGTTAACAAACACCTAGATTACAAGTTTTGCGCTATAGAGGGTGTGAAACGAACGCAACAAAAGTTGCTTTATTTCATCCTCCATAGCGTTGCCATTACAAGTTTTTGAAAAGCCACCTTGTGCATGCGATATGGTTGCAATGAGCTCCATACCGCACAAAATCCAAGGGCTGCTTTTGACGTGCTCGTGCACTCTTTCCCCATAGACATCAATGGGGAGAGCGTGTTAGAAAAAAACATCTGAAGTGCGAAATGGCGATCAGTTAATAGGATGAGAGCTACTGAAATTCTATTGGCTATTAAAAAAACACATGAAGTATGAAATGGGATCAGCCAATAGGATGAGAGCTACTGAAATTATATTGGCTATTCAAATCAGCCAATAGAATTTCAGTAGCTCTAATTCTATTGGCTGATTTGAATTTCAAAAATCAAATCAGCCAATAGGAATGCAAGGGACTCCATTTTAAAAAAGTTCCCTTGCATTGAAGATTTAGTGTATGGCAGGGACCGTATGAAGAGGATGCTCCGCACCGGATGTCTTATAGGATGGACCTACTCCGCGCCTCCGGGATGAAGATAGAAGATGCCGCCTGGATGAAGATAGAAGATGCTGCCTGGATGGATGAAGACCTCGCGGCCTGGATGAAGACTTCTCGCCGCCTGGATGTCCGGACTTAAAAAACTGTAAGTGGAACGTCGGGGGTTAGTGTTAGGTTTTTTTTAAACTTTTTTCGTGTAGGTTTTTTTTTTTTAGATTAGGGTTTTGGGCTTTCTTAAAAGAGCTAAATGCCCTTTTCAGGGCAATGAAAAAGAGCTAAATGCCCTTTTAAGGGCAATGCCCATACAAATGCCCTTTTCAGGTCAATGGGTAGCTTAGGTTTTTGTTAGAGTTAGGTTTTTTATTTTGGGGAGTTGGTTGGATGGTGGGTTTTACTGTTGGGGGGGTCTTTGTATTTTTTTTTACAGGGAAAGGAGCTTAAGGGCTATTGGTAGTTTATTGTAGGCTAGGTTTTTTTTATTACTTGTCTTCAGCAAACTGTTTGTGGGTTTTCTTGTGCATCATCTTTAGAAGAGGCTTCCTTCTGGAACGACAACCATGCAGACTTATTTGATACAGTGTGCGACGTATGGTTTGAGCACTGACAGGCTGACCCCCCTACCCCTTTAACCTCTGCAGCAATGCTGGCAGCACTCATATGTCTATTTCCCAAAGACAACCTCTGGATATGACACTGAGCACTTCTTTGGTCGACAATGGCGAGGCCTGTTCTGAGTGGAACCTGTCCTGTGAAACCATTGTATGGTCTTGCCTGCTGTGCTGCAGCTCAGTTTCAGGGTCTTGGCAATCTTCTTATAGCCTAGGTCATCTTTATGTAGAGCAACAATTCTTTTTTTCAGATCTTCAGAGAGTTCTTTGCCATGAGGTGCCATATTGAACTTCCAGTGACCAGTCTGAGAGAGTGTGAGAGTGATAACACCAAATGTAACACACCTGCTCCCCATTCACACCTGAGACCTTGTAATACTAACGAGTCACATGACACAGGCAGGGAAACTGGCTAATTGAGCCCAATTTGGACATTTCCATTTAGGGATGTACTCACTTTTGTTGCCAATTGTTTAGACATTAATGGCTGTGTGTTAAGTTATTTTGAGGGGACAGCAAATTTACACTGTTATACAGGCTGTACACTCACTACTTTATATTGTAGCAAAGTGTCATTTCTTCAGTGTTCTCACATGAAAAGATATAATAAAATATTTACAAAAATGGGAGGAGTGTAATTATATATATATATATATATATATATATATATATATATATATATATATATAGTAAATACAAAAAAATGAATCCTCCCTCCTGGGTCAGCCACCTGGGTGCAAACAAGATAGTTCAGGAACAAAAGATGCACTCTCAGGATTTTCACTCAAAAACGTGTCAACTTTATCAGATGACGTTTCAGAGACTGATCGTCTCTTTCATCAGATCAAGTTTATAATTTGAATTTATAATAATTTTGAATTGACAATAATATTCACTAACCTGTATGTTAATTTGTGTTTTATAACACGTTTGTAATGTACTTTGTTGGAATCGGGAAAACCGGAAGTGACCTCATTTTAAACATCCAGTTCACTGTACTGATTGAACACATAGATTCTATGGCGCGAATTCTGAGCGGAAGGTATGTGGTTGATTCACCACTGTTTGGTACACTATATGTTATGACATTGTTTGTATTATATTCACTTTGATCTGATGAAAGAGACGATCAGTCTCTGAAACGTCATCTAATAAAGCTAACATGTTTTTGAGTGAAAATCCTGAGAGTGCATCTTTTGTTCCTGAACTATATATATATATATATATATATATATATATATATATATATATATATATATATATATATATATATATATATATATATACACACATAGACAGTCACCGGCCACTTTATTAGGTACATCTGTTCAATTGCTCGGTAACACAAATTGCTAATCATCCAATCACATGGCAGCATCTCAATGCATTTAGGCATCTAGACGTGGTGAAGACGACTTTCTGAAGTTCAAACCAAGCATCAGAATAGGGAAGAAAGGGGATTTAAGTCACTTTGAACATGGCATGGTTGTTGGCGCCAGACGGGCTGGTCTGAGTATTTAAAAAACTGCTGATCTACTGGGATTTTCATGCCCAACCATCTAAAGGGTTTAAAGAGAATGGTCTGAAAAAGAGAAAATATCCAGTGAGCGGCAGTTGTGTGGACGAAAATTACTTGTTGATGTCAGAGGTCAAAGGAGAATGGGCAGACTGGTTCAAGATGATAGAAACATAACAGTAACTCAAATAACCACTCGTTACAACCAAGGTATGCAGAATACCATCTTTGAATGCACAACACGTTGAACCTTGAAGCCGAAGGGCTACAGCAGCATAAGACCACACCGGGTGCCACTCCATTCAGCTAAGTACAGGAAACTAAGGCTACGATTTTCCCAGGCTCACCAAACTTGGACAGTAGAAGATTGGAGAAATGTTGTCTGGCCTAATGAGTCTTGATTTCAGCTGCGACATTCAGATGATAGAGTCAGAAGTTTGCATAAACAACATGAAAGCATGGACCCAGCCTATCTTGTATCAACGGTTCAGGCTGGTGGAGGTGGTGTAATGGTGTGAGGGATATTTTCTTGGCACACTTTGGGCCTCTTAATACCAATTGAACATTGTTTAAACGCCATGGCCTACCTTAGTATTATTGCTGACCATGTCCATCCCTTTATGACCACAGTGTACCCATCCATACTTCCAGCAGGATAATATGCCATGTCACAAAGCTCAAATCATCTCAAACTGGTGTCTTGAACATGACAATGAGTTCACTGTACTCCAATGGCCTCCACAGTCACCAGATCTCAATCCAATAGACAACTTTTGGGATGTGGTGGAACCGGAGACTCACATCATGGATGTGAAGTGAAAAATCTACATCAACTGTTTGATTCTATCATGTCAATATGGACCAAAATCTCTGTGGAATGTTTCCAACACCTTGTTGAATCTATGCCATGAAGAATTAAGGCAGCCTGGGAATAGCAAGTTGTACCTAATAAAGTGGCCGGTGAGTGTATATATAAATAAATAAATAAATAAATAAATAAATAAATAAATATATATATATATATATATATATATATATATATATATATTTAAGAATAAATAGAGAATATTCTGCTTTGTGAATAATATTGTAATGTGAAATATTCATATTTTCAAGTCAGGATAGCGCACTTAAGAATATGTGATCGGGTTTGCGCGCAAGTAGGGTGTTGGGTGTTTTTTTCCCACTTTTTTCCAATTTTCTTGCTCCATTGACTTCTATGGGGGAATACATTAACGTGATCACGATATTCAAAGTTTGGCTTTTAGTGAAAGCAATTTACTTTAAACTTGTAATACATCCGACGCAAGCAAAAACTTTACTTCTTGCAGAGTTAGCATGCGAGCAGGAGCATTAAATACTGCTCCACCCTTAATCTGGCCCAGTATGTTATTTTAGTATCCCAGTTTGCCTATATGTTGAAGGGTTTTTCTTAAAGCAAACATCACATTTATTTCAATAAAAAGCTGCTTACCAAAGGTTAACAAGAGTAGACAAGGTCAAGTCCTGTGTGACCTTGGGCCCGATACTTCAGTCAAAAATTGTGTCTTAGCCCTTTGGGACAAAGATTGCTTATGCAAAATTCTAGTTATTCCAAAGTATCACCTATAACATGTCTAAAATCAGGCTGTTCTTAGGTTTATTCTGGAAATAATTAATATGTATAACCAGTTATAATGATTATGTCCAGAGTTTGGCACACACATATGCCATAGAAGGGGACAATTTTTAATGTCCAAATCATTAATGCTTTAACAAACAGTTAGGTAGATTACAAGTTATGCGCGCTATAGGGTTTTTAATGAACTCAAACTAAAGTTGCGTTATTTCACCCTCCATAGCACTGCTATTACAAGTTTTAGAAAAGCCAGCTTCTGCATGTGATATGGTTGCGCTGAGCTTCATACCGCACAAAATACAAGCGCTGTTTTGACGTGCTCATGCATGCTTTCCCCATAGACATCAATGGAGAGAGCGGTTTAGAAAAAACCTAACTCCTGCGATCGCCCACACTACAATAAATATATTAACCTCTATTCCGCCGGTCCCCGACATAGTCGCCACTAAATAAAGTTATTAACCCTTAAACCTCTGGCCTCCCACATCACTACCACTAAATAAACATATTAACCCCTAAACCGCCAGCCCCTCACATTGCAACAACCTAAATTAAACTATTAACCTCTAAACTTAACCCTAACCCTAACACCCCCTAACTTAAACATAATTAAAATAGAGTTAAATTAAAGTTACAATTATTAACTAAATAATACCTATTTAAAACTCAATACATACCTGTGAAATAAAATATTTGCTAGCTACAATATAACTAATAGTTACTAATAGTTAGTTAGTAAATAGTTATTAACTATTTACTTACTACCTAGTTAAAATAAATACAAACTTACCTGTGAAATAAAACCTAAGCTGCCTTACATTAAAAACTACCATTACAAAAAATAAAAAACACTAAAATTACAAAAAATTAAAAAATCTACCATTACAAAAAATAACAAACAAAATTATCAAAACAAATAAAATTATTCCTATTCTAATACCCTTTTGGAAAAAAAAAAAAAAAAAAAACGCCCCAAAATAAAAAACCCTAATCTATAAAAAACTACCAAGGGCCCTTAAAAGGGCCTTTTTGTGGGCCCTTAAAACGGCCTTTTGTAGGGCATTGCCTTAAAGATAACGGCTCTTTTCCTACAAAAGAAAAACAAACACCCCCTAACAGTAAACAAACCCCCACCCCCAAACCCACAAAATAAAAATAAAGTGAAACCTAATCTACCCTGAAAAGGGAATTTGTATGGGCATTGTCTTTAAAAGGACATTCAGCTCTTTTTCCTGCCCTTAAAAGGGCATTCAGCTCTGTTAAGAAATGCCCAACCCCTAATCTAAAAAAAAACACCCCAAAATGAATTTTATTTTACACAAATATTATCCAAAATAATAACAATTATTCCTATTCTAATACCCATTTTTTTTTTAAAAACACCCCAAAATAAAAGAAACCTAATCTAGAATAAACTACCAAAAGTCTTTTGTAGGGCATTGCCCTAACGATATCTTTTTCTAAAAAAAAATACGAAGACCAACTAACATTACAAACCCCCACCCCCCAACCCACAAAATAAAAAAACTATCTAACAAACCTAATCTACCCATTGCCCTGAAAATGGCTTTTGTATTGGCATTGCCCTTAAAAGGGCATTTAGCTCTTTTTCTTGCGCTTAAAAGGGCATTTTGCTCTTTTAAGAACTGCCCAACCCCTAATCTAAAAAAAAAACCCACCCAAAAACCTTAAAAAAACCCATGCAATAGGATGAGAGCTTTGGAAATTCTATTGGCTGTTCAAATCAGCCAACAGAATTTCAGTAGCTCTCATCCAATTGGCTGATTTGAACAGCCAATAGGATTTCAGTAGCTCTCATCCTATTGGCTGGTTTGAATTTCCAAAATCAAATCAGCCAATAGGAATGCAAGGGACACCATTTTTTGAATCGCGTCCCTTAAATTGAAGATTCAGTATAGGGCGGCGACCGTATGAAGAGGATGCTCCATGCTGGATGTCTTCAGGATGGACCCGCCCTGCGCCGCCTGGATGAAGATAGAAGACACCGCTGGGATGAAGATAGAAGATGCCGCCTGGATGAAGAGAAAGTAGCATGGATGAAGATGGAGCCGTTGAGATGAAGATCCTTCAAGCGGGACTTCATCAACTGTGAGTACCTAAAGAGGGGTTAGTGTTAGTTTTTTTTAAGTTTTTTGGGGTGTTTTTTTTAGATTAGGGGTTGGGCGTTCTTAATATAGCTAAATGCCATTTTAAGGGCAAGAATAAGAGCTAAATGCACTTTTAAGGGCAATGCGCATACAAATGCCCTTTTCAGGGCAATGGGTAGATTAGGTTTTTATTAGAGTTAGTTTTTTTTTATTTTGGGGGGTTGGTTGGATGGTGGATTTTACTGTTAGGGGGGTCTTTGTATTTTTTTACAGGTAAAAGAGCTGTTTAACTTAGGGCAATACCCTACAAAAGGCCCTTTTAAGGGATATTGGTAGTTTATTGTAGGCTAGGGTTTTTTTATTTTGGGTGAGCTTTTTTATTTTTATATGGCTATTAGATTAGGTGTAATTCTTTTTGATAATTTCGTTTGTTATTTTTCGTAATTTAGTGTTTGTTATTTTTTGTGATTTATTATTTTTTATTTTTTGCAATTTATTATTTTTTATTTTTGTAATTAGATAGTTTGTAATTTTTATAGTAGTGTTTTTAGTTTAATAGTTATATTAGTTTAATTGTTAATTTAAACTTAGTTTTTTAAATTTTACAGGTAAGTTTTAATTTATTTTAAGATAGGGAAATTGTAATTTTAATATAAAGTTAGGGGGCAAAAGGTTTAGGGGTTAGTAGTTTAAAATAGTTTATTGCGATATGGGGGCTTTTGGTTTAGGGGTTAATAGTTTAATTTAGTATATTTCATTGTGGGGACTTTCGGTTTAGGGGTTAATAGGTTTATTATAGTAATATAAAGAATCCCAGCCACAGAGTCTTAGAAATTGATTCAACACAAAATGTTTAATTTGATGAATACAAATTAAAGCATCAAAAAATGGAATGGCCCCAAAGATGAAAGCTCACTCATCACCACACATACCCCAACCACCAACCACATCCATACTCCCACCAAGCAATCCTAAACAAAAGATTGAACCAAATAATGCTCTAAAGTTTAAACCAAAAAGAACGCTTCAAGTAATTCTTTATTATGGGTTTACAAAATCCTCAAAAAGGAAACTTTTTCAACATAGTCTGACTAGATAACGTCTCACATCTCAGTTAAGACATTCAGTTTGTTTTTCTGTCAATAAGAAAGGACATTTGAATCGATATCTGTGGAAAAGAGATTTAAATGCACATTTGGAGTTTTTGTTTCTGTTTCTACAAGATAATTACTCTCTCAGTTTGGATACAAAATTTCAATATGGACTGTTTTCCCTTCTGTCATTTTGATACAAGTGTCCTATAACATGAACACTTCTTTTTTTGCAGTGATATGAGGTTATGCTGTTATTGTGAAACATTATTTTATTATTTTTTTCCTTGAAGCTTTATAGATACATTTGGGTAGAGTGACAGGTGTAGTGTGTCTGCACTCACTGGGGACGACCAGTGGGTATACTTTTTGTTCTTTTTGGTTTAGAGCATTATTTTGGTTTGTTTAGGATTGCTTGGTGGGAGTATGGATGTGGTTGGTGGTTGGGGTATGTGTGGTGATGAGTGAGCTTTCATCTTTGGGGCCATTCCATTTTTTGATGCTTTAATTTGTATTCACCAAATTAAACATTTTGTGTTGAATCAATTTCTAAGACTCTGTGGCTGGGATTCTTTATATTTTTATATTATTAGAGTCTTAGGCCAGACTCCATCCCGTGCCTGAGCAAGTATTTACTGAAAGGTGGTGCGGTCACCACTTACTATTATAGGTTTATTATAGTGTCGGGGAGCGGTGGAATAGGGGTTAATAACTTTAGTATAGTGGGGGCGATGTGGGCAGACAGCAGATTAGGGGTTAATAATATTTAAATAGTGTTTATCGATGCGGGAGGGTGGTGGTTTAGGGGTTAATAACTTTATTAAAGTGGTGATGATGTCGGGGAGTGGCGGAATAGGGGTTAATACATTTTATTAGTGGAGGCTATGGGGCCCATTTAACAAGCTCCATATGGAGCTTGTGGGCCCGTGTTTCTGGCGAGTCTTCAGACTTGCCAGAAACACCAGTTATGAAGCAGCGGTCTAAAGACTGCTGCTTCATAACCCCTTTCGCTTGATCTGAGCAGGCGGACAGGAATCACCAGAAAAAAACCTGATCGAGTACAATCGGGTTGATTGACACCTCGCTGCTGGCGGCCAATTGGCCGCGAGTCTGCATGGGGCGGCGTTGCACCAGCAGCTCTTGTGAGCTGCTGGTGCAATGCTGAATACGGAGAGCGTATTGCTCTCTGCATTCAGCGAGATCTTGCGGACCTGATCCGCACTGTCGGATCAGGTCCGCAAGACCTTTCATAAATAGGGGTCTATGTCGGGAGCAGCAGATTAGGGGTTAATAACTTTAATATAGTGTTTGCGATGCGGGAGGGCCTCGTTTTTTTGGGTTAATAGGTAGCTTATGGGTGTTAAGTGTACTTTGTGACAGTTTAGTTCTGAGTTTTATGTAACAGTTTTGTTGCATAAAACTCATAACTACTGGTCTCAGATTGCGTAACTGATCTTGTCGGTATAGGCTGTAACGCAAGCTTTTTAGCCTCACCGCAAAACTCATAATGGCAGCGCTATGGAAGTCCCATAAAAAACGTAATTTTTACATGTGCGGGACTGACGTTGTGTTACAGGCTAAAAGGCTTGCGGTACAGCTATGCCGACAAGACTTGTAATGGGTGCGGTGCTGTTTTAACGCTGAAATGACAATTTTTTTCAGCGTTAAAACACGAACGCAAAACTTGTAATCTAGGTGATAGTGAGTATGCCTTTCTTTAAGAAATACGAACACATATGTATCACACTATCGGCTAGATTACGAGTTGTGCGTTAGGCTGAATAAGCAGCGTTAACAGGTCCTAACTCTGCTTTTTTACGCCCGCTGGTATTATGAGTCTTGCAGGTTTAGGGGCACCGCACACTTCTTTGGCCTTACCGCAAAAACGACTTACATAAACTTTGTAAACCCTTTTTTCTATGGGACTTCCATAGTGCTGGTATTAAGAGTCTGTCCTGGGAGGCCAAAAAACATATTTTATGCTTACCTGATAAATTCCTTTCTCCTGTAGTGTAGTCAGTCCACGGGTCATCCATTACTTATGGGATATTAACTCCTCCCTAACAGGAAGTGCAAGAGGATCACCCAAGCAGAGCTGATATATAGCTCCTCCCCTCTACGTCATACCCAGTCATTCGACCGAAAACCAAACAAGAAAGGAGAAACTATAGGGTGCAGTGGTGACTGGAGTATAATTTAAAATTTAGACCTGCCATAAAAAACAGGGCGGGCCATGGACTGACTACACTACAGGAGAAAGGAATTTATCAGGTAAGCATAAATTATGTTTTCTCCTGTTAAGTGTAGTCAGTCCACGGGTCATCCATTACTTATGGGATACCAATACCAAAGCTAAAAGTACACGGATGACGGGAGGGACAGGCAGGATCTTTACACGGAAGGAACCACTGCCTGAAGAACCTTTCTCCCAAAAACAGCCTCAGAAGAAGCAAAAGTGTCAAATTTATAAAATTTGGAAAAAGTATGAAGAGAAGACCAAGTTGCAGCCTTGCAAATCTGTTCAACAGAGGCCTCATTCTTAAAGGCCCACGTGGAAGCCACAGCTCTAGTGGAATGAGCTGTAATTCTTTCAGGAGGCTGCTGTCCAGCAGTCTCATAGGCTAAACGTATTATGCTACGAAGCCAGAAAGAGAGAGAGGTAGCAGAAGCTTTCTGACCTCTCCTCTGACCAGAATAAACGACAAACAGGGAAGAAGTTTGGCGAAAATCTTTAGTTGCCTGTAAATAAAATTTTAGGGCACGGACTACGTCCAGATTGTGTAGAAGTCGTTCCTTCTTTGAAGAAGGGTTAGGACACAATGAAGGAACAACAATCTCTTGATTGACATTCTTGTTAGTGACTACCTTAGGTAAGAACCCAGGTTTAGTACGCAGAACTACCTTGTCTGAATGAAAAATCAGATAAGGAGAATCACAATGTAAGGCCGATAACTCAGAGACTCTTCGAGCCGAGGAAATAGCCATTAAAAACAGAACTTTCCAAGATAACAGCTTGATATCAATGGAATGAAGGGGTTCAAACGGAACACCCTGTAAAACGTTAAGAACTAAGTTTAAGCTCCATGGTGGAGTAACAGTCTTAAACACAGGCTTAATCCTGGCCAAAGCCTGACAAAAGGCCTGAACGTCTGGAACTTCTGACAGACGTTTGTGCAAAAGAATTGACAGAGCTGAGATCTGTCCCTTTAAAGAACTAGCAGATAAACCCTTTTCTAAACCTTCTTGTAGAAAAGACAATATCCTAGGAATCCTAACCTTACTCCATGAGTAACTCTTGGATTCGCACCAATGTAAGTATTTACGCCATATTTTATGGTAAATTTTCCTGGTAACAGGTTTCCTAGCCTGTATTAAGGTATCAATTACTGACTCCGAAAATCCACGCTTTGATAGAATCAAGCGTTCAATCTCCATGCAGTCAGCTTCAGAGAAATTAGATTTTGATGTTTGAAAGGACCCTGAACTAGAAGGTCCTGTCTCAGAGGCAGAGACCATGGTGGACAGGACGACATGTCCACTAGATCTGCATACCAGGTCCTGCGTGGCCACGCAGGCGCTATTAGAATCACCGACGCTCTCTCCTGTTTGATCCTGGCAATCAATTGAGGAAGCATCGGGAAGGGTGGAAACACATAAGCTATCCTGAAGTTCCAAGGTGCTGTCAGAGCATCTATCAGAACCGCTCCCGGGTCCCTGGACCTGGACCCGTAACAAGGAAGCTTGGCATTCTGGCGAGATGCCATGAGATCCATATCTGGTTTGCCCCAACGCCGAAGTATTTGGACAAAGACCTCCGGATGAAGTTCCCACTCCCCCGGATGAAAAGTCTGGCGACTTAGGAAATCCGCCTCCCAGTTCTCCACGCCTGGGATGTGGATCGCTGATAGGTGGCAAGAGTGAGACTCTGCCCAGAGAATTATCTTTGAGACTTCCATCATCGCTAGGGAACTCCTTGTCCCTCCTTGATGGTTGATGTAAGCCACAGTCGTGATGTTGTCCGACTGAAACCTGATGAACCTCAGAGATGCTAGCTGAGGCCAAGCTAGAAGGGCATTGAAAACTGCTCTTAATTCCAGAATGTTTATGGGAAGGAGACTCTCCTCCTGAGTCCATGATCCCTGAGACTTCAGGGAATTCCAGACAGCGCCCCAACCTAGCAGGCTGGCGTCTGTTGTTACAATCGTCCAATCTGGCCTGTTGAAGGGCATCCCCTTGGACAGATGTGGCCGAGAGAGCCACCATAGAAGAGAATTTCTGGTCTCTTGATCCAGATTCAGCATAGGGGACAAATCTGAGTAATCCCCATTCCACTGACTTAGCATGCACAACTGCAGTGGTCTGAGATGCAGGCGTGCAAAGGGAACTATGTCCATTGCCGCTACCATTAAACCGATTACCTCCATGCATTGAGCCACTGACGGGTGTGGAATGGAATGAAGGACACGGCAAGCATTTAGGAGTTTTGTTAACCTGTCCTCTGTCAGGTAAATTTTCATTTCTACCGAATCTATAAGAGTCCCTAAGAAGGGAACTCTTGTGAGTGGCAATAGCGAACTCTTTCCTTCGTTCACCTTCCACCCATGTGACCTTAGAAATGCCAGTACTAACTCTGTATGAGACTTGGCAGCTTGGAATCTTAATGCTTGTATCAGAATGTCGTCTAGGTACGGAGCTACCGATATTCCTCGCGGTCTTAGTACCGCCAGAAGAGAACCCAGAACCTTTGTGAAGATTCTTGGAGCAGTAGCTAACCCGAAGGGAAGAGCTACAAACTGGTAATGCCTGTCTAGGAAGGCAAACCTTAGGTACCGGTAATGATCCTTGTGAATCGGTATGTGAAGGTACGCATCCTTTAAATCCACTGTGGTCATGTACTGACCCTTTTGGATCATGGGTAAGATTGTCCGAATAGTTTCCATTTTGAACGATGGAACTCTTAGGAATTTGTTTAGGATCTTCAAGTCCAAGATTGGTCTGAAGGTTTCTTCTTTCTTGGGAACCACAAACAGATTTGAGTAAAACCCTTGTCCGTGTTCTGACCGCGGAACCGGGTGGATCACTCCCATTAGTAAAAGATCTTTTACACAGCGTAGAAACGCCTCTTTCTTTATCTGGTTTGTTGACAACCTTGAAAGATGAAATCTCCCTTTTAGAGGAGAAGCTTTGAAGTCCAGAAGATATCCCTGAGATATGATCTCTAACGCCCAGGGATCCTGGACATCTCTTGCCCAAGCCTGGGCGAAGAGAGAAAGTCTGCCCCCCACTAGATCCGTTTCCGGATCGGGGGCCCTCACTTCATGCTGTCTTAGGGGCAGCAGCAGGTTTTCTGGCCTGCTTGCCCTTGTTCCAGGTCTGGTTAGGTTTCCAGCCCTGTCTGTAGCGAGCAACAGTTCCTTCCTGTTTTGGAGCAGAGGAAGTTGATGCTGCTCCTGCCTTGAAGTTGCGAAAGGCACGAAAATTAGACTGTCTAGCCCTTGGTTTGGCTCTGTCTTGAGGTAGGGCATGTCCCTTACCTCCAGGAATGTCAGCGATAATTTCTTTCAAACCGGGCCCGAATAAGGTCTGCCCCTTGAAAGGTATGTGAAGCAATTTAGATTTAGAAGTCACATCAGCTGACCAGGATTTAAGCCACAGCGCTCTGCGCGCCTGAATGGCGAATCCGGAGTTCTTAGCCGTAAGTTTAGTTAAATGTACTACGGCATCAGAAATAAATGAATTAGCTAGCCTAAGGACTCTAAGCTTGTCTGTAATCTCATCCAATGTAGCTGAGCTAATGGTCTCTTCCAGAGACTCAAACCAGAATGCCGCCGCAGCCGTGACAGGCGCAATGCATGCAAGGGGTTGCAATATAAAACCTTGTTGAACAAACATTTTCTTAAGGTAACCCTCTAACTTTTTATCCATTGGATCTGAAAAGGCACAGCTATCCTCCACCGGGATAGTGGTACGCTTAGCTAAAGTAGAAACTGCTCCCTCCACCTTAGGGACCGTCTGCCATAAGTCCCGTGTGGTGGCGTCTATTGGAAACATTTTTCTAAATATAGGAGGGGGTGAGAAAGGCACACCGGGTCTATCCCACTCCTTGTTAACAATTTCTGTAAGCCTTTTAGGTATAGGAAAAACGTCAGTACACGTCGGTACCGCAAAATATTTATCCAGCCTACATATTTTCTCTGGGATTGCAACCGTGTTACAATCATTCAAAGCCGCTAATACCTCCCCTAGTAACACACGGAGGTTCTCAAGCTTAAATTTAAAATTTGAAATGTCTGAATCCAGTTTATTTGGATCAGATCCATCACCCACAGAATGAAGCTCTCCGTCTTCATGTTCTGCAAATTGTGACGCAGTATCAGACATGGCCCTAGTATTTTCAGCGCACTCTGTTCTCACTCCAGAGTGGTCGCGTTTACCCCTAAGTTCTGGCAATTTAGATAAAACTTCAGTCATAACATTAGCCATGTCTTGCAAGGTGATTTGTAATGGCCGCCCTGATGTACTTGGCGTCACAATATCACGCACCTCCTGAGCGGGAGATGCAGGTACTGACACGTGAGGAGAGTTAGTCGGCATAACTTCCCCCTCGTTGTCTGGTGAAATTTTCTTTACATGTACAGATTGGCTTTTACTTAAAGTAGCATCAATGCAATTAGTACACAAATTTCTATTGGGCTCCACATTGGCCTTTGAACATATTGCACAAAGAGATTCCTCTGTGTCAGACATGTTTAAACAAACTAGCAATTAAACCAGCAAGCTTGGAAATACTTTTCAATAATAATTTACAAGCAATATAAAAACGTTACTGTGCCTTTAAGAAGCACACACAAAAACTGTCACAGTTGAAATAACATGAACCGGATTAGTTATAGAAACCACATTTTCACATTAAATTTATTAATTTAGCAAAGGATTGCACCCACTAGCAAATGGATGATTAACCCCTTAATACCAAAAAACGGATAACAATAAAATATATACGTTTTTATCACAGTCAAAGCACAGTCTCACAGGTCTGCTGTGAGTGATTACCTCCCTCAAAACTAGTTTTGGAGACCCCTGAGCTCTGTAGAGACGTCCTGGATCATGCAGGGAGAACAGGAAGACTTGTGACTGAATTTTTACTGCGCAGTAAAAGCGCCAAAATAGGCCCCTCCCACTCAAACTACAACAGTGGGGAAGCTCAGAAAACTGATTTTATTCAAAATAAACGACAGCCATGTGGAAAATAATGCCCAAATAAATTTTCACCAAGTACCTCATAGAAAAAAACGATTAACATGCCAGTAAACGTTTTAAATATAAATATATGAGATCTTAATAAAAAGCCTGTTGCTAGTCGCTTTCACTGCAGAGAGGCTATAAGTTATATATATACAGTATTTTCTTAGTGAAGTGCCATTCCCCAGAAATACTTCAGTGCAAGCATACACACATATCAGCCTGATACCAGTTACTACTACTGCATTTAAGGCTGTACTTACATTACACCGGTATTAGCAGTATTTTCTCAGTCAATTCCATTCCTTAGAAAATAATATACTGCAACATACCTCCTTGCAGGTGAACCCTGCCCGCTGTCCCCTGTTCTGAAGTTACCTCGCTCCTCCGAATGGCCGAGAACAGCAAATGGATCTTAGTTACGTCCGCTAAGATCATACACAACTCAGGTAATGCTGCCTGAGAAAAAACAACACACTCCGGTGCTGTTTAAAATAACAAACTTTTGATTGAAGAAATAAAAACTAATTTTAATAACCACAGTCCTCTCACACATCCTATCTATTAGTTAGGTGCAAGAGAATGACTGGGTATGACGTAGAGGGGAGGAGCTATATAGCAGCTCTGCTTGGGTGATCCTCTTGCACTTCCTGTTAGGGAGGAGTTAATATCCCATAAGTAATGGATGACCCGTGGACTGACTACACTTAACAGGAGAAAGTGAGCGGTACACCCTCTACTTCCAAGATCCCTAAAGCATTTTAAAGTCAGTAGTTAAGAGTTTTATGGTACAACGCCGTAGCATAAAACTCATAACTAAAGTTCTAAAAAGTACACTAACACCCATAAACTACCTATTAACCCCTAAACCGAGGCCCTCCTGCATCGCAAACACTAAAATAAATGTTTTAACCCCTAATCTGCCGCTCCGTACATCGCTGCCACTAGAATAAACAGATTAACCCCTAAACCGCCGCACTCCTGCAAACACTAGTTAAATATTATTAACCCCTAATCTGCTGCCCCTAACATCGCCGACACCTACATTATTTTTATTACCCCTAATCTGCCGCCCCCAATGTCGCCGCAACCTACCTACAATTATTAACCCCTAATGTGCCGCCCCCAACATCGCCGCCACTATTCTAACTTTATTAACCCCTAAACCTAAGTCTAACCCTAACCCTAACACCCCCTAACTTAAATATAATTTAAATAAATCTAAAGAAAATTACTATCATTAACTAAAATATTCCTATTTAAAACTAGATACTTACCTATAAAATAAACAGTAAGCTAGCTACAATATAACTAATAGTTACATTGTATCTCTCTTAGGTTTTATTTTTATTTTACAGGCAAGTTTGTAGTTATTCTAACTAGGTAGAATAGTTACTAAATAGTTATTAACTATTTAATAACTACCTAGCTAAAATAAATACAAATTGACCTGTAAAATAAAACCTAACCTAAGTTACAATAACACCTAACACTACACTACAATTAAATAAATTAACTAAATTAAAAACAATTAAATAAATTAAATTAGCTAAATCACAAAACCCCCCACTAAATTACAGAAAATAAAAAACAAATTACAGATCTTTAAACTAATTACAACTAATCTAATAGCCCTTTCAAAATAACCCCCCCCCCCAAATAAAAAAAAACCCTAGCCTACACTAAACTACCAATAGCCCTTAAAAGGGCCTTTTGCGGGGCATTGCCCCAAAGAAATTAGCTCTTTTTCCTATTTTTACATTCTGTTACTTTATTGTGTAAGGCAGTTTTAAGAAATCATTATAATTTTTTGTAAGTACCATTATCTTCTATTATTTCTCAGACTGTCACTCTCAATCTGAAACATATACATATTTAAATGCTATGAGACAAAGATGTCAAGATGCTTAATCTTGCAGCAGAATGCTAATCCTAGGTGTCTCACAGAATGTTATAATTAGTTCAGTGGTATCGCAAAATAGAATAAATGCTAAATTCACTGTATATGTTTAACCTGGTGTGCGTAGAGGATGACACCATGTCACTTTCCATTTTTACTCTTCTCTGTGAAGTATAGCATTGTGTTTTCCTTTGGGATCTCCTGTTTCTCATCATCTGGTTTGAGAAGTCAATCCTTATTATACACAACGATTATGGCCAACAAAGGGTAGTGTTCAAAGATTTCCTCATTGCTTTTGTTGGGAGAATAGGAGATGTTATACATTAGAGAGGTATGTGAACTCTTCATGTAAATCAGTAAAAAAGAGTTTAAATACACAATTCATAATATATTTCCTGAAAATGTCCAGGGGCACAGTGCCTAATTTAGGTAAGGTTGCAGTGTACCCTCTGCTATGTTCCCCTCCAGGGGTCTTTTCTGAAGACTGTAATGCACATATGTAAGTGCCGATTTCTCCTAGGGCCACAAACTATGGCAGACATTCTAATTTTTGCCTCACAATTTAGTGCAAAGGGCTGCATATGACTATTGAAATGCCAGTTCTCCATCCATGATTTAAATGAACAGTTGCATATTCCCCAGAGCACAAGAAGCCACTATAAAACAAGCAATCATCTGCAATATCAGGCTCTACTATTGCCTTCCCCAGATGAACTAGAGGGACATTGTTTTCCTCAAATGAATGCAGACCTCTAGAAGTAAGGTGATTACCATATGAACACCTTTACTACTAGGCATGCAAGATGAACAAATTGATAATGGCGGTCAACTTAAGTAAGGAGGGTTTGATGGGGGAAGACTGTCTGTTTCAAAGCATATATATTTTACAACACATATGACCTATTGAGTTTACAAGGTGCCCACGATTGTAATGAGGGGTTCTATTGCCTCTCACTTGTAGGTAATTGACAGAAAAATATATATCAACTACCTAATGTATTTAATGCATGAAGGATACTGGACATTGTAAAGATAATATATGTATATAAATATATATATATATATATACAGGTGGCCCTCGTTTAAAACGGTTCAATTTACACCGTTTCAGAATAACAACCTTTTTATCCAGTCATGTGACTGCTATTGAAAAGCATTGAGAAGCAGTGCTTTAATTAAAATAGCCAGTAGGTGGAGCTGTCCGCTTGTGTTGCAGCAAAGTCAAGCAAGCTGAAATTAATCAGTTTAACCAGACCTGAGCTAGCAAGCAGATTCCAAAGGAACAAGATCTTTCTGTCTATAAATCAGTCCAGATTGGAATGCATAGAAAGAACTGTTTGCAGAAAAATGCAAGTGAAGTCTGTGTTGTGTGATTATTTTATTAGGTTTATAATGCTGTTTAGCAAATGTTTTTGTTCATTTAACTTAGTTTAATTATATATTCTGTGTTGCGTGATTATTTTATTAGGTTTATAATACTGTTTAGCATTTAAAGTCTTCATTTCAAAGCTTTACAAATAATGTATTAGGTGTTACTTATGACAATTTTGAGAGGGGCCTGGGAACCTATCTCCCTCACTTCCCATTGACTTACATTATAAACTGGGTTTCAATTTACAACGGTTTCGATTTACAACCATTCCTTCTGGAACCTAACCCCGGCGTAAACTGAGGGCTACCTGTATATATTAATTTTAAATGTTGTTGTGTATATATATATATATATATATATATATATATATATATATATATATACACACACAAATGCAGAGGTACACAAATACATTGATTCAAAGCACCTCAGTATCAATGAAATCGTCTTTTAAACAGGGTACCTTTTTCAATAGGAGGGTCAAACACAAAGGAGATTACTGTGGCAATAGAAATCACCTAATTAAAACATATGGATATGGGGGTGTCTAAGCCGTGGCCATGTTCAGTCTCCAATTTCAGTAGCTCCGATCATACTTTGAATTATTTCATACCTATCTCATTTCTAACATCTCTACTATCAACGTAACTTGCAATATACACATAGAAGAAGTGTCGGAATCAGATGATACCTATATTGTTGAGATCCAGAACTTAGAAGACCTGAATCGATCGAGACTACTGGCAGGGCCTATGTCACATTTACACCCCCCCCCCCCGGTTGGACACCACACTGCGTAAGAGCTGCTCCTGTCTGCTGAGAGTAACACGCTTTACTACTCTGACTCATCTCCTATACGAGGGACAAGTGAAAAACACAGATTGCAGGGTACAGGAGACTACCAGATGATTTATAAGTATGGAGCATAACCTCATGGTGCTTCTAGAGTGGATATCCTCCAAGATGGAGGACCATTTTACCTCCCTCTTGGGGAGTTTGAGAGCAGAGAGAGACAGCTTCTCGAACGAGAAAGTCACACACAGGTCAGCCTCAACTCCAGCAAAGATACCAGATATGAGTGAGTTAGATCAAGATGGAGATCTCACTTTTGATCTACACGAAACCGCTAAAGTTGCTGAGCTACCAGGTGATGGTGGTGGGGAGCCATTATACAATACCCTTCTGGACTCTAACTTACACACATGGCCTGGCTCCAACACTTCCATAAGAGAAATACTAAATGCCCTGTAGATGCGGCGGATTGAGATGCGTCAAGGAGTTAAAGCATACAGAGAGATTGCCACCGAGACATGCACGTATTTTGTCTGGACATCTCACCGCCAGACACCCTGTGACGATTATCAACCTTCCTATTGGTGTTCAGGAGTTTAGTTACCTACTTGCTAGCCACCGCTCCTCAGCAAAGGAACACCACTCCTCAAACCATCAGATCTTTGGATGTACCTGGAACACATGGAGGGACTCTGATTTTCTGTTATTAGAGAGGGCAAGTTTACATAATTCTGACCCATTTGTCTATCCTGTTTAAAAACCTGTTTTACCCTTATACTTCTGTTTTATGTTCTCTGACGCTAAGATAGTATACCAAACCAGAAGTTACCTCTGCTACTAACAGAAATACATAGTCATTACCACTGTATAAACAGATATCTGTATGTTAACCCAGGTCTGCTTATAAGGGTTTAAATATTTCTCACTTCCCTGCCCCCCCAAAGACCCCTGCCTACTATATAGTGACACTTAATACCTACAGTATTCCCCTCATAATTGGTAGTAACCTGCCATAGATCCTGATCCCTGATAAGTCTAAGTAAAGGTTACAATCCATCTCAACCTGGTCCACATGTTTAGCCTTTCTCCCCTGACATAAGAGAACTATTCTCAAGGCTCTAATCCTTGTCATTGGTAGTCACAGCTAGCTTAAGAGGAGATTCCAGGGGATCCTAATTAGACTCACTTGCTGCCCATAGCTAACCTTCTTTACTAACAGGTTTTACCTAGCATTGCTATGATTTCAAAGTATAGGAGCTTCAGCTACATTATTTATGTTTCAGCACTCTCTATATGCTACAACATCCTCTCACATGAAAACCTACTACTATACTAGCAATTGCTAATTTGCTTGTTAATTATTATTCAGTAATAACCTTCTGTGCATTATATACTAGATGCTACCCTATACTATGCCGGCATAGGCTAGAGGTGAGGCAGACATCTCTCTCTTATTAGAAAGGGCATGTTTAAATAACTCTGAACCATTTGTCTATTTTACTTGAAAATTTGTTATATCCTTATAATCCTGATTTATGTCCCCTGACACTAAGATGGTATATTTTTTTGGAAGGTACCTTTGTACTCGCAGAAATACACAGTCACTACCAATGCACAAAGAGATATTTTTATGTTGGCACAGGTCTGCTTATAAGGGTCTTCTAATACCTTGTAAAATATTAATAATTTAGGGAAAAGGAATTACTTATTAGACCCCACTACAAAATTAGTATCAAATATTTAAATCCAACAGTAATAGCTGGAATAATGCTATAACTAGAAGAGGTCATGGGGGGTGATCACTGTCCAAAAATATAAAGTATACATAAAGGAAGAGAAAAGTGGACAATTCTAGAGCACTCAAAGAAGTGTATAATACATATACTATTTGATGGCAAGGGAAACCACCAACAAGGGTAAAGAAATATAAAACTTAACATTTAATAATAATAGATACAAATATGTATGTCAACAAATGTGTGTATTAAAACTTGGATTAAAAAAGTATGGAGTACCAGTAATCACAAAAGAAGCACTGAATATAACCAATATATTGACGAAGGGCATCACACAGACCAGCACAAACAAAACACGCTATAATACCTCCCCTCTCTCTGCCCACCAAGGACCCCCGCCTACTATATAGTGGCACCTAACACCCACTATATCCCCCTCACAAATGGTAGTAATCTACTATAGATACTGATCCCGGGTATGACTGAGAAAAGATTCCAATCCATCTCAAGCTGGTCCACAAGGCTAGCCTTTCTCCTCTGACATAAGAGAGCTCTTTGTAATGCTAAAATCCTTGTTCTTGGTGGTCACAGCTAGTTTAAGAAAAGATTCCAGTAGATTATAATTAGATTTACTTACTACCCATAGCTCAGTTTTTCACTAGTAATAATATGTTTTCAAAGTATAGGAGCTTCAGCTATATTATCTATATTTCAGCATTATTCATATGTTACAGCATCCTCTCATATAAAAGCCTATCACTATATTATCAGTTGCCAGGTTGTTTGTTAAATATTATTCAGTAATAACACTATGTACATTATATACCAAATGATATCAGTTGCTAATTCTTATTAAGTAACTAGGTCCAAGAGTGACCACTTCAAATGCTAATTTTCCTCCTTTATATTATGTAGTGTTTGTTAGGTCCAAAAGTGACCTTCTGTGTCAAATGAGGAAATTACTTCAGACTAAGATATAAAATAGAGGTTTCAGATGCCTAGCTATTATAATTCATTGTGTTGACTTAACTTGTGTCAATAGATATTATCTAACTGAAATATTTGCCATTTATGTTGTACAGTTATTCATACAGGTTGTATTTCTTTTTTTTTTATCGCACAACCTCAATAAAAAATTATTAAATAAAAAAAACATATGGATATTGTGGGGTAACAACTCTCTTGCCACCCCAAATTTTTTTTGGAGGATGTGAGACCCTTTATTTGAAATAAGAGGTTTCCATGTTTCCAGTGGTTCTATAACCTGTTATTGTTGTATAACATAAGAGCTGTAAATACATCATAGCATTTTGGGTCTGACAAAAACAAACAAACAAACAAAAAAAAAAATATTACTACCTAATCCTAGAAATAGAAAAAAAAATACATCTGTCAGACAAGGCATATCAGATCTTATACTTTTCAAAGATAGCACTTTCAGTCACACACCACCAAAAAACGATCATATCCCCCTCTACCATCTATGAGTGGAGCGCTATTTATCGCTCCCGCTCATACGTTAACTGCGATAGAATTATGATATTTGCTTATGTTGGGTAGCACGCACATTACAAGTTGAAAGTAAAACCTTTTCTCTTGCACCAACCCAATGTGCGCAAAAAGCCAAAGCTAGAATATTGTAACTGTGTTAACGTATTCCCACAAAGAAGTCAATGGATTTACTAGAGAGCAAACCCAATCACATTTTCTCAAGTGTGCTACCCCGACATGAAAATATTAATATTTCACATTCCAATGTTCTTAACATATCAGAATATGTTCTATTTATTCTTAAATAAATATATATATATATATATATATATATATATATATATATATATATATATGAAGGTTTTTTTTCCTGGTAAAATATATATCTATACCTATATAAATATGGTTATAGATAGGTAGGTATATATATATATATATATATATATACTGTATATATATATATATATATATATATATATATATATATATATATATATATATATATATACTGTATATATATATATATGTATATAAATATAAAGAGACAAAGTGCACTCCTAACTTGCAGAACCAGGCCTTGGGTGCAGCAAAAAAGATATCAAGTAGAAGCAGAAGGTAGCGCACTCCAAAGGGCTTGTGCTAAATATTCACCTTTATTGTGAACGCTTTCGAGCCTATACAGCTCGTCCTCAGACAGGCAAGATATGAACAGTTTGCACTTACCACCACCGTGACTATATACCCATCCTACTATTACGTCACACTCTACACGTAGGACACACATCTGTAGTAGTAATTTGTTGCGATCACCTCCTCGAAAACGTTCACCTCCTCTATAGAGAGCCATAATTTATTTACCAAGGCACGTGTATATATATATATATATATATATATATATATATATATATATATATTCAAAATGAGAAGAGGTACACTCAGGTCTTAATAAACATAATTTTTTTATTTTTTATTTCTTCTTAAGTACATATCTTTTGAATGTCTACATGACAAAACAGTCTTGAAAAAGGTCTCTGTGAGGACCGAAACATTGACTGAAAATTTATTTAAGAAGAAATAAAATTAAAAAATTATCGCCTAGATTTAGAGTTCTGCGGCCAAAGGGGTGCGTTAGCTACGCTTGCTTTTTTCTGGCCGCACCTTTTAAATACCGCTGGTATTTAGAGTTCACAGAATGGCTGCGTTAGGCTCCAAAAAAGGAGCGTATAGCATATTTACCGCAACTTCAACTCTCGATACCAACGCGGCCAGCTTCAAAAACGTGCTCGTGCACGATTCCCCCATAGAAAACAATGGGGCTGTTTGAGCTGAAAAAAAACCTAACACCTGCAAAAAAGCCGCGTTCAGCTCCTAACGCAGCCCCATGTTGTCTATGGGGAAACACTTCCTACGTCTGCACCTAACACTCTAACATGTACCCATCAGATTGAGCTCGCATTCTATTGGCTGTTCCGATCAGCCAATAGAATGCGAGCTCAATCTGATTGGCTGATCAGATCAGCCAATCGGATTGAACTTGATTCTGATTGGCTGATTCCATCAGACAATCAGAATTTTCCTACCTTAATTCCGATTGGCTGATAGAATCCTATCAGCCAATCGGAATTCGAGGGACGCCATCTTGGATGACGTCCCTTAAAGGAACTGTCATTCTTCAGTTGGACGTCGTCGGAAGAAGATTGATCCGCGCTGGAGGTCTTCACGATGGAGCCGTTCCTCATCGGATGAAGATAGAAGATGCCGCTTGGATCAAGATGGTTGCCGGTCTGGATTGCCTCTTCTTCCCGGATAGGATGAAGACTTTGGAGCCTCTTCTGGACCTCTTCAGCCGCAGGATTATGGATCGACAGCCCCCGCTTGGGTTGGATGAAGATTTTGGAGCCAGGACCGATCGGTGATACCCGGTGAGGTGAAGATAAGGTAGGAAGATCTTCAGGGGCTTAGTGTTAGGTTTATTTAAGGGGGGTTTGGGTTAGATTAGGGGTATGTGGGTGGTGGGTTGTAATGTTGGGGGGGGTATTGTATGTGTTTTATTACAGGCAAAAGAGCTGAATTTCTTGGGGCATGCCCCGCAAAGGGCCCTGTTCAGGGCTGGTAAGGTAAAAGAGCTTTGAACTTTATTAATTTAGAATAGGGTAGGGCATTTTTTTATTTTGGGGGGCTTTGTAATTTTATTAGGGGGCTTGGAGTAGGTGTAATTAGTTTAAAATTGTTGTAATATTTTTCTAATGTTTGTAAATATTTTATTATTTTTTGTAACTTAGTTCTTTTTTATTTTTTGTACTTTAGTTAGTTTATTTAATTGTAGTTATTTGTAGGTATTGTATTTAATTAATGTATTGATAGTGTAGTGTTAGGTTTAATTGTAGTTATTTGTAGGTATTGTATTTAATTAATGTATTGATAGTGTAGTGTTAGGTTTAATTGTAACTTAGGTTAGGATTTATTTTACAGGTAATTTTGTAATTATTTTAACTATTTTAGCTATTAAATAGTTCTTAACTTGTACCTGGTTAAAATAAATACAAAGTTACCTGTAAAATAAATATAAATCCTAAAATAGCTATAATATAATTATAATTTATATTGTAGCTATATTAGGGTTTATTTTACAGGCAAGTATTTAGCTTTAAATAGGAATAATTTATTTAATAAGAGTTAATTTATTTCGTTAGATTTAAATTATATTTAATTTAGGGGGGTGTTAGGGTTAGGGTTAGACTTAGCTTTAGGGGTTAATCCATTTATTACAGTAGCGGCGAGATTCGGTCGGCAGATTAGGGGTTAATAATTGAAGTTAGGTGTCGGCGATTTTAGGGAGGGCAGATTAGGGGTTAATACTATTTATTATAGGGTTATTGAGGCGGGAGTGAGGTGGATTAGGGGTTAATAACTTTATTATAGTAGCGGTGCGGTCCGCTCGGCAGATTAGGGGTTAATAAGTGTAGGCAGGTGGAGGCGACATTGTGGAGGGCAGGTTAGGGGTTAATAAATATAATATAGGAGTTGGAGGTGTTAGAGGCAGCAGATTAGGGGTACATAAGTATAACGTAGGTGGCGGTCGGCAGATTAGGGGTTAAAAAAATTTAATCGAGTGGCGGCGATGTGGGGGGACCTCGGTTTAGGGCTACATAGGTAGTTTATGGGTGTTAGTGTACTTCAGAGCACAGTAGTTAAGAGCTTTATAAACCGGCGTTAGCCCAGAAAGCTCTTAACTACTGACTTTTTTCTGCGGCTGGAGTTTTGTCGTTAGATTTCTAACGCTCACTTCAGCCATGACTCTAAATACCAGAGTTAGAAAGATCCCATTGAAACGATAGGATACGCAATTGACGTAAGGGGATCTGCGGTATCGAAAAGTCGCGGCTGAAAAGTGAGCGTTAGACCCTTTAATGACTGACTCCAAATACCAGAGGGCGGTAAAAACCAGTGTTAGGAGCCTCTAACGCTGGTTTTGACGGCTACCGCCCAACTCTAAATCTAGGCCTATGTTTATTAAGATCTGAGTGTGTCTCTTCTCATTTTAAAGTTTCTATCTACCTACCATATAGAGCACCCAGGCATTTCACCATATAAGTGAGTGCTGGCAACCCAGAAATACACACACACATATATATATATATATATATATATATATATATATATATATTCAAGAATAAAATGCACTCACCTGGTCTTATATCAATTCTTTAATGCAGAAATGAGAACCGCCCCTTTCTCAGACATACAGCTAAAAAACATAGACAAACTTACCCCAAACACCAGACACCATTTAAAAACATTAGCCGCCGTGTCCTGCAATCTCCTGGGTAGGGGCACCACCCTCTTGTGATGTCATCATCCCGGGCAATGCAAGATTACGGCTGTGGAACAAAAACAGATAAACAAATAACACCACGTATTTACAATGGATCAGGAACAGTTGTAGATGTCCTACAGTAATATCAGGCATACACTTATATTGAAACACTGCTAAAGTATCATATTCAAAATAGTCACGTAGTTTGGGGGGGTGTTACGAGTGCAGCTCATTCATTGGTTACCCTAGCAATCGCAATGCCATGACTATAGTTACTGGTTAAGCGAAGGCCACCCATATTCCTACCAGACTTTTCTGACAGCTGTTAAGCTATGGCAAGGAGTTTTATCACAGTATGTAGAATTGTGAAGGTGTGCACACCCAGATTGCTGTGGAAAGCGGCAAGTAGTCAAATTCACCAACCCCTTGTGAAGCAGATTAATACATAATTAAGGACAAATTATGGAATACAGATTTTATAACACTAAGGAATCCAGAGAAGCTAGCAAATACTATATTCTGTATGTTGTATAAGCTATAGGTACATTTAAAAATGTTCTGTATCTTGTGGAGCTGACTTACCCCTCTATGATTATCTGTACAGGTCTATAAATAGGAATGAATACAATCTTTATAATGCAAAGGCAGAAGTAGTTCAGATCACTATATATAACAATATAGTCACCCTAAGAGGCAACAATGGATATATTGTAAAGTTATCTGTGAAGAAACAGGTGTGATGAAAAGGTCACAAAATGGAGGAGGCAGGGGCAGGCACATACAGATGGCCACCAAGACAACAGAGATACTAGGGGCAATTGATATTGTGGTCAACTTGAGTGACCACATACTTACCCCTGTTGATCATAGGGTACACAACAAAAGCCTCTTGTTTATCCCTACCTGCAATACTGACATGTTTGACCTCTATGTGGACAATTAGAGATTTTAGAGACAAATACATCTGAATGTGAAGTTCCAGAACCAACATGGGGAACATGAAAAATTCAGAAAGAAATCCACATATGACCCAGTGTCTAGTAATGCGAGCATACACACATTCTCTCTTTTGGTGCAGTCTGAAATGGAACAATCTACAGCAGCACATAGAAAAAGCATGTTTAACAATCTTAATAAAGAAGAAAGGGATGCTTTGATACAATACAACTAACCAGTGATAACACATTGATAATTAGGAAGCAGACAAAGGTGGGGCTTTAGTACTGTATTGTTGAACTATAGGGATTACAGGATGGAAATTCTGAAACAGTTGGGGGATGAACAGACCTATTGCAGACTACACTCAGATCCTGTAAATAAATATAAAGGCCAAATAGATTTAAGTGAGCAACATACTGAAGGAATTTTGGTCAAATCCACACTTGACTACTTGATGGTACCATTTCCTCAGATACCAATACTTTATACCCTGCACAAAATTCACAAAAGTCTGACTAACCCACCTGGAAGGCCAATCGTATCTGCTACAACAGCCTATCGCCAAATTTGTGGACTCCTTTCTCCAGCCATTGGTGAGACAAATGGATAGCTTCCTACGTGATTCTTCCATGTTGTTGGAAATTATCTCTAAGATTGAATGTGAAGAAGGGGACATATTGGTGACACTGGATGTCACCAGTTTATACACAGTTATACCACATCAAGAAGGCATACAAGCGACCTGGTACCATCTATTGAGGTATCCATATGTGGGCCCACCCATGGAGGTGCTCATCTATCTATTGGAGTTTTGTCTAAAAACCAATTATTTCAAATTAGAACAACACTACTACCTAAAACTACAGGACACGGTGATGAGGTCAAATGCAGCCCCATCATATGCCAATCTGTTTATGGTGCTTTTTGAAACAGTAGGGACGACCCTCTGTTAGGACCAAAGGATTAAATTTTTTAAGCGCTACATTGATGATCTGATGCTTATATGGAATGGAACTGAACAAGAGCCGATCCAAAGGTGTATACAGCTAAATTTGGTCAATCCAGCACTGGTGTTCAAAATGCATTATAATACCAAAAAAATCGATTTCTTGGATGTATGTCTATACAAAGCTGATGGCAGAATGCATTCCACCATTTTTAAGAAAGACACTGACTGGAAATCCTTGTTGCACAATACATCTTGCATTCCTCCAGTGCTTAAGAGTGCTTTGCCAAAATCACAATTGCAGAGGGTAATCCGCAACAACACTTATGAGTTAAACAGTGGACACCAACTGGATGAAATAGAAAATAGGTTCTTACAGAGGGACTATCCATCAAAGTTGCTTAAGGAACAAACACAGGTTGTACTCCAAGAAAGCACACTCACTAAACAGAAGGATACAATGGATAACAGAATGACATTTGTGACCACATACACTGGTGACAAAAAGAACATCAACAAACATCTGCATGACAATTGGCACATTCTGACAACAGAGAAGTCGCTACATTTCCAACAGATGCAACCACCCTGTAAGGATTAGATCTCCTCTGTACTTTAGTCCTGTAAGTTCTGTTGAGAGTGAAAAAAGTGAGCCTCAATTGCAGACTGAATATGAAATAAAGTTTGTATATATGTATATACAAAGTTATGAGCTAGCTCCCTATTAAGGTAAAATTATATTAGTGTGCCTCTTATCCCTGTAAAGTTGATATAGACTACATTCTAATAATGTGCTCAAGAGATGAAGGATACAGTGTAACGGTATTCTAGTTACACTATATCTTACAAGAGGAATTTGTTAAACCCTGTGACACCGGAGACACACAGAATATGCTAATAACCCTTAGCGGATGTGAATACGGCATCTTAGAAAAAATAAACAACTGCTTACCGCAGTAAGAAGAGTCACAGATGCAAGCAGGAGGAGGAGGCAAATAGAGATGACGTCACTCGGCTGGCGTGGATGAAAATGGCAGAGAAATCTGAATTAGGTAATAATTAAAATGGAGGCACAAAAGTACACAGAAGACAAAGTCATTCAGCCGAATGTGTGGTGAGAGAGATCTGTACAGGAAATCTGAGGTAGTAACAAACAGGAACTTCAGGGAAACAATGTCCGGATAAGGTACATACAGGCTTGTAACACTCTGAATGAATACCAAGCAATGAAGTGATAGAGAGGCTAGCTTAAATAGGCAGGTGAGCTAATCACAGGAAAGTCTTAAAGCAAAAGTACACTGTCAACTTGGCAGGTTATGAGGAGATCTATAACAGGACACCCGCAAAAAATGAACCAATCCGTGGTTCACGGCTTAGGGTGATCTGGGAATCTCTTATGAAAGAGGGAGACTAATTGCCTAGCCATCAAATTAGTACAGGGTTCCCAGGAATCTTCCTCAGGACCATATCCTGCCCAATGAACAAGATATTTGAGACAGTCATTAATTCGCCTGGAATCCAGAGTGGATTTCACCTCATATTCTTGTTCGGAGACAGGGTCAGGTAGATTAGTACTGGGGGTAGAAGTAGTAGATCTTACTTCCGAATATGGTTTGAGCAGTGAAACATGGAACGTGGGGTGGATTTTATAAGAATCTGGTAGTTGCAAAGTGACAGCATTAATGTTAATCACTTTCAAAAAGGGAAATGGGCCAACATATCTTGGTCTGAGCTTCTTACTGGGTATAGATAACTTTACGTTTTGTGTGGAGAGCCAAATCTTATCACCTATTTTATTGGTTGGAGGCGTTCTTCTTCTGAGATCATAATAGGTTTTCTGTTAATCTAGGGCGGTCTTGATATTCTCTTGTAGGAGTTGGAAGTTCAGTGTGAGAGTATTAGACAGGTCATTTAAATGTGGAAAGAGAGTTTTGTGGTCAGGAAGGAGGTGAATTGTGGGGTGAAAAGCATAATTTGCATAGAAAGTTGTTTGGTTTGTGGATGAATTTACCGTATTATTATAGGTGAATTCGGCAGTGGTTAGCAAATGGGTCCAGTTGTCCTGTTCAATGTTACAGTAACCTCTTAAGTACTGCTCTAAACATTGATTTGTTCGTTCACACTGCCTGTTGGTCTGGGGATTGTATGCAGATATGTAACGATGTTGGATATCAAGAATACGACATAACTCTCTCCAGAATTAGGATATAAACTGTGACCCACGATCACTCGTAATGGTTTTAGGCAGACTATGTAGTTTAACAATGTTGTTTAAAAATAACTGGGCAGTTTGTGATGCTGAAGGTAGAGTGGAGAAAGGAATAAAATGGGCCATCTTTGTCAGTAAATCAACAACAACCAAGATGGTTGTATTGTTGTCGGATTTGGGCAACTCAACGATAAAATCTAAGCTAATGTCTTTTCATGGTCTACTTGGTATGGGAAGTGATAGGATTAAGCCATAAGGGGGTTTCTTTTCTGACTTAGTAGTGGTACAAACTGAACAGGATTTGACATAGGACTTAGAGTCTTTCGACATCTGGGGCCACCAAAAATCCTTTTTCAAAAGATGGTAGGTATTTTGTATACCAGGATGACCGGCTAGTAATGTGTTGTGCAGAGTATGGAGAGCATCTTTTCTTAAGGTCAGTGGTATATAAATTTTATGTTCATGGTAATAAAGACCATTTTTCTTCTCTAGTAGGGAGATGGGTTTAATGTCAAAAAAAGAATTAACCCATTTCCTGGGTTCTCCTTGTAGCAAAGATATACCAGTTAAAACTCTAATCTTTTCTGTGGGGTAGGTATTTGGCTTAAGGGTGAACAAGAGTGTACATGCATTTTTAAAGTCTCGATAGAGGGACCTCTCCCCATTGAACTTATCCGTTAGGCCAATAATAGGTTCTGGGGTCTGTGGTACGGGAGGTTTTAAAGTTTTGTTAATATATCTCTTAAGTTGATAATTTTCCACCTGGAGATCTCTCACATGTTGTGAGAGCACATCCACCTTTGGGTTCATGGTTATTGGGGCTTGGTATATTGTAAGGATTTGATCTCCTCTGTACTTTAGTCCTGTAAGTTCTGTTGAGAGTGAAAAATGTTAACCTCAACTGCAGACTGAATGTGAAATAAAGTTTGTATATGTGTATATACAAAGTTATGAGCTAGCTCCCTATTACGGTAAAATGATATTAGTGTGCCTCTTATCACTGTAAAGTTGATATAGACTACATTCTAATAATGCACTCAAGAGATGAAGGATACAGTGTAACAGTATTCTAGTTACACTGTATCTTACAAGAGGAATTTGTTATACCCTGTGACGCCGGAGACACACAGAATATGCTAATAACCCTTAGCAGATGTGTATACGGTGTCGTAGGAACAGATGAATGTTAGCTAACAAATGCAAGGTGATAAAAAACATAAGTGACAAGCTTGTCAAAAGAAAAAATAAACAACTGCTTACCGCAGTAAGAAGAGTCACAGATGCAAGCAGGAGGCAGAGGCAGATAGAGATGACGTCACTCGGCTGGCGTGCAATCAGCCAATAGGATTGAGCTTGCATTCTATTGGCTGATTGGAATAGCCAATAGAATGTGAGCTCAATCCTATTGGCTGATTGGTTCAGCCAATAGGATGAAAGCTCAATCCTATTGGCTGATTGCAACAGCCAATAAATAGGATTTTTTCAACCTTAATTCCGATTGGCTGATAGAATTCTATCAGCCAATTGGAATCTAAGGGATGCCATCTTGGATGACGTCATTTAAAGGAACCTTCATTTGTCGGTAGTCGTCGGAAGAAAGATGATGCTCCGCGTCGGATGTCTTGAAGATGGAGCCGCTCTGCGCCGGATGGATGAAGATAGAAGATGCCGTCTGGATGAAGACTTCTGCGGGCTTGGATGAAGACTTCGGCCGCTTGGATGAAGACTTCTGCCGGCTTCGATGAGGACTTCTCCCGGCTTCTTGGAGGATGGATGTCGGTTCTTCAAAACTGTAAGTAAATCTTCTGGGGTTAGTGTTAGGATTTTTTTAAGGGTTTATTGGGTGGGTTTTAGTTTTAGATTAGGACTTGGGCCAGTGGATTGAAAACCAGGTACGCTGGGCCGAAATAGCTGCGAGCATACCTGGTAGTTATTTGATAACTAGCAAAAGTAGTCAGATAGTGCCAAATTTGCATTTGGATCTGTGTCAGACTGAGACTGGCGGATCGTATGTTACGTCCCAAAATTCTACTTTTGACGGTCTGTAGGCTTTGATAACTAAGGCCTACAGCATATTTGCGGTTCACGGCTTGATAAATAGGCCCCAAAGTCCTTTAGCCGAAAGTGTGGTGAGAGAGATCTGTACAGTAAATCTCCGGTAGTAACAAACAGGAACGTCAGGGAAACGATGTCCAGTTAAGGTACATACAGGCTTGGAACATTCTGAATGAATAACAAGCAGTGAAGTGATAGAGAGACTAGCTTAAATAGGCAGGTGAGATAATCACAGGAAAGTCTTAAAGGAATAGTACACTGTCAACTTGGCAAGTTATGAGGAAATCCGTAACACACCCATATTGGGTTTCAAACGTTCCAGATCTCTCCATGATATCTTGGTCAAGACGGACCCACAAAAAAGCTATACAAAAAGCTCATGGCTAGGTATGGAAAAGCAAGGTTGCTTTCAATGCATAGGCTGCACAACATACAGCGAACTAATCACAGGGCAGTACTTTACTCATCCCCATAAGCAACAGAAATGTTATCACAAACATTGGGTAACGTGCACTACAACCCATGTAGTGTACTTGTTACACTGCATCTGTGGACTTTTCTATGAAGTAAAAATGACAGATGACCTACGAACTTACATGGCCAATCATAGGACTGCACTAAAGAAAGGTTCCTCTGACCAACCTGTAATTCATCATTACTTGGAAGCAAACCACATGGCTAAGGATCTTAAATACACCATAATCAAATATGTCCCCCTCCTGTTTGGGGGTAGAAAGAAATAAGCTGCTTTTAATGTTAGAAGCACGCTGGACATTTCCATTGTATACTTTGGTTCCAAAGGGACTCAACACCCATTTGGATTAGCAAGTTTGCCTTTGACAATCTTTTTCTCCACAGATAACTTTACAATATATCCCGTGTTGCCACTTAGGGTAACTATATTAATATATATAGTGATCTGAACTACTTTTTGCCTTTGCATTCTAAAGATTGTATTTATTCCTGTACAGATAATCATAGAGGGGTAAGTCAGCTCCATAAGGTACAGAATGTTTTTAAACGTACCTATAGCTTATACAACATACAGCATGTTACAGTTTGGGAAATTGCTTATGTTATAGTTCCATTTCTATGTATATATTGTATGTATGTATGAACATATTTATGTCATATTAACTAGCCATGAGAAATATATAAGCTGTATATTTAATGCCCTGTTTCAGTTACAAAACCATAAAGCATTTTATGGGAGTTTAAGGGAGTTATTTCCCCAGGCTCCCTCCCATTCAATAGAGTTACCAAATGTTTACATGTAAATAGGAGTCTTTGGCTGTTGGGGTGTGGATGTGGTAGATAACAGGTTATCATGATTTATAGCTATCCACCCGCTACAATAGCCCCTATTTACATGTAAACAGCTAGGACCAATGGTGTTCAGTTTTCCAAATATGGTGAGAAGCGGGAAAAATTGAGCCAATTAAAATCAGAAGTAATACTAGCAGATGGGGATGATTTTAATATATAGAACAAGATTTAGTCAGTAGAGGCAGGAGTCAGGAGGGAAGGAAAAAGGAGGCAGAGGAGAGAGAGAGACCTAGCTGAAACAGAATTATTGACAGACTGTCCACAAGATAATCCCAAGGTACCTATGTCATGTATGTTTGTGTAAATGTATATTATGTCTGTAAATGTTAATTGTTATTGTCTTTAGGCCTACGCATTGAATATTGTGCCATTTTATGTTTTTTAGCTGATCTAATAAATAATTGTGTATTTTGAAACCAACAGTAATTTTAAGAGTGTTATTACATTGGGTTATTTATCATTTTCTCATCTATATGTGTATTTATGCAATATTTTAGGCTACAACCTAGTTAATTCTGCCTATTAATATAATATAAAAAATATCTAATCCCATAGCTACAATTTGTACATTGTAAACCCCCTTTTTAGCTAAATAATAAGCCAGATTTCATATAGTTTATGTCTTGCATGGTCAAGAAACATTATATATATATATATATATATATATATATATATATATATATATATATATATATATATATATATCTGGATTAGTTAGAATTTAATTGTTAATTCCTCAATGAGCAATAAAAAGCTGTGTAAATAAACAGATATTTTTTTGGACGTAGTTATCTTGTCACTCTGGGATAAAATCAGAAAATATTGTATATATATATATATATATATATATATATATATATATATATATATATATATGCACTTTACAAGTCAGATTAAGGATCTAAAATTCCTCATATTAAATAACCTTTAAGACTAAATATTATATTTGTACTCTAAATTATTACTTTTAAGAAGCATATAGTATTTGCTAGATTCTCTTGATCCTTTAGTGTTAGAAAATCTATATTCCATAATTTGTCCTTAATTCAAAATTAATCTGCTTCACAAAGGGGTTGGTGAATTTGACTATTTACAGCTTACCACAACAATCTGGGTGTGCACACCTTCGCAATGCTACATACTGTAATAAAACTCCTTGCCATAGCTTGACAGCTGTCAGAAAAGTCTGGTAGGAATATGGGTGGCCTTTGCTTGGCCAGTAACAATAGTAAAGGCATTGGGGTTGCTAGGGTAACCAATGAATAAACTGCATTCGTAACATACCCCCAAACTACATGACTATTTTGAATATGATATTTTAGCACTGTTTCAATATAGTTGTATGTCTGATATTACTGTAGGACATCTACCACTGTTCCTGATCTATTGTAAATACATGGTATTATTTGTTTATCTGTTTTTGTACCACATCCATAATCTCACATTTCCCGGGATGATGACATCACAGGTGGGTGGTGCCCCCTACTCAGGAGATTGTGGGACACAACGGCTAATGTTTTTAAATGGTGGCTGGTGTTTGTGGTAAGTGTGTCTATGTTTTTTTGCTGTATGTCTGAGGAAGGGGATAACCCCCTGGAAGTGCACTTTATTCTTGACTATATACTGCTCTATTTGTTGCACCCCGGGCATCAGGAGTCATCTGGAGTGGTCTGTCTACACATTGTATGTATGTATGTATGTATATATATATATATATATATATATATATATATATATATATTTATATACATATATATAGATTTATATATATATATATATATATATATATATATATATTAATAATACAAAAGTGTTGTCAGCAAACTCTACAGTATTACCAGAAAAAGGCTAGTTTACAAAAGCCTGTTGTTTCAGTGTTAACAGGCTATTGGTGCAAGGAGAAAAGGATCAATTTAAATTAAACAAGAAGAAGATAAAAAAGCAATTCCTGTCCAGCACTTGTTGCTGGACCTGGTCAGGAATTGCTTTTTTATCTTCTTCTTGTTTAATATATATATATATATATATATATATATATATATATATATACATATATATGTGTAAAATCAAAGAGTATAGGATAGCGCAGGAGAAACAGCTAGCATACATAGATCTTAATCAATGGAAAGAGATATCAGAAGGATTACCAGACTGCGGTTAATAAACCCAAAGTAATATCACCAATAACACAAATACAAAAATAAAATAAAATAAATTAAAATGAAATATGAAGCATATATAGTGAGAGGCAAATGTCACAGTTCCAGAGGATAAAAAGTTTATATATATATATATATATATATATATATATAGATCTCAGTACTTCTATACCTCTGAGGAAGAAGGCAATTTCGAAACGCGTCAGTGACGCAGTACGGTACTGTCTGAGTGAATATTATTTGCTGGGCTGTTGCATTATTTGATTCGCCATTTTATGTCTTATAACTGGGCTTTTACTTACCTCATATCGATTGAGGTCACCTTGTGTGAGTGGGCTGACATCTGAGGCTTATATGTGTGTATGTTTTATTTAATAAAGGCGTACTTCACTATTGTTTGGCCCTTTTATCTGTCTCCTTTTTTACATATCTCCTGAGACATCTTACTGGGTGGCGAGGACTCTGCACTCAACCCTGTTCTACAGCACATTGGATACATTGTTTCATTTACATCAGTGAATCAGCTTAAGGACGACAACCTGTACTGATCCTGGAATAACATCTATACTCTGGTGATTACTTACCTCATACGGATTGAGGTTATTTGAAGTAAGTCCTTAGATATAGGGGTAGTCTTTGCCCCACAACTTTTTATACCGCAGAAGAAAGGCGCAGAATATAAAATCTTTCGTTAGATATTCTTTCTTTCCGTGGAGACAAGCTGGGAGTCTTCACAAACCTTTTTTCAGCTGCCTTTCTGAATATCTTAATAGAACTGTGGACTTGTGCTATTGCGCATGTTTGTTTACATGTATCTAGGTTATATAATATATGACTTATGATATTCACCTTTCACACTTGTATTACTTTCAGTATATTTATACGCCACTCAATAGAACTAATACAGCGCGGATATCACGTCTTTTTTACATATATATATATATGTAGATAGAGAGCACTCTCACTTTCAAAATCCTGATGCCAGGGTGCCAGCAGGTAAATATACACGGTGAAGGAAGGCACTCACTGGTCTTTTCATCAAAACAACTTTATTGATATACGCTCAATATATACGCTCAATAAAATATATTTATTGTATACGCTCAATAAAGTTGTTTTGATGAAAAGACCAGTGAGTGCCTTCCTTCATGTGTATATATATATATATATATATATATATATATATATAAGTCAAAACAGCTGGTCTTCGTCGCTGTCTCCCCTAATGGATGTGCACTTACTTCTAATGCCCTCAATCGTATGAGGTAAGGATGTAGCAGAATCACAGATGGGCTAGGCACCTCCTGTAGTATGGATCAGGTGTGTCGTGGATCTCTGGAGATTGTAGAATCTTGTCACACTTTTCTCATATAGAAATCGTATACACACTCCAGGGTCCAGTGCTCTCTTGGTGGATGGAAACTTTCAGCTCCGGTAACCATATAAACAGGAAAAACCAGAAAAACAGTGCATAGTGTAAAACCATTTAATAAAGATTCAAAACACAACACAATAGTTTCCACTCACATTTAGAATTCTCAACAAATGAGGCATGAACACAGCATATAAGTAAAATCAGCAACGTCCAATAGTACTTCGTAATGGAAACTGTATCCTAGTAAGCACTACTCAATCCAGGGTTCTAGAGACACTGCTTGATCCAATACACATAGAGGAGGAAAAAAACTTTTTTCTATATTATAACCTTACGCGTTTCAAAGGGGTTAATTCTGTTTAATTCCCTTCTTCATCAGAGCTACCAGTGATCACCTGGCTACACAGAAAAATGTATACATTTATTTTAGAGAAGGACTTGACTATTATAAAATAAACTTTATTAGGGATCTTTACACATAACAGATCTTTTTTGAGCCTATAAAGTATCATTCCCCATGTGTTGTGCATTTACTTTTTTTCCAGGTCCACATACATTTGAAGGAGCAATCAATTATATTTCAAATGAGGGTACTTTGAGGTCTGTCGCTAATAAGGGAGCTGAGATCAAGGGGTTTAAACAACCATCCAACTTTCCATATCCCTGGTTCTGTGGTGACATAACTGGCACTCCGATGTAGCCTTGGGCGTGTCGCCCATTATAGAACCACTGATTGTGGCCTGTAATATGGGGTATTGCATTGGATCAGTGATCTCATTTCATGATGAGAACAGGTCATAGACAGAAATCTGCTTGACAACTGTTCTCATCTTGGAAGCCGCTAATATAGCTAAACCAAACAGTAAATGGGACAGTCTACTATATGTATTGTTTAAAAAGATAGATAATCCCTTTATAACCCATTCCCCAGTTTTGCATAACCAACACTGTTATATTTATGCACTTTTTACCTCTATAATTACCTTGTTTCTAAGCCTCTGCAGACTGTACCTTATCTCAGTTCTTTTGACAGACATGCATTTTAGCCAATCAGTGCTAACTCTTAAATAACTCCACAGGAGTAAGCACACTGTTATCTATATGACACACATGAACTAGAAGTGTCTAACTGTCAAAACTTGTCAAAATGCACTGAGATAAGAGGCAATTCAATGGCTTTGAAATTAGCACATGAGCCTACCTAGATTTAGCTTTCCACAAAGAATACCAAGAGAGCAAAGCAAATTTGATGATAAAAGTCAATAGGAAAGTTGTTTAAAATTGCATGCCCTATCTAAATCATGACAGTTTAATTTAGACTAGGCTGTCCCTTTAATAAAGGTATGCTTTGCAAGGTACTGTCTAGACTCTATGGTGTTACATTGATCCCTCTGGACTCTTGTTTTACCTTTGCCCCTGACAAAGTAGAGGTGTCAAGCATCACTAGTAGATAACAAGAGATAATTGATTTGTTAAGAAATTAATAAATATAATTTTTGTTGCCCCTTTCCACATCATGCTGCCATGGCCACAGGTATATTTAGCCTACACCAAAATACATCCCTAAATGGATTGGAATGTCTTCAGCAGGGAAGCACTTTAGATTTGATCTATGTTTTTTAATATCAAACATTAAAAAGAAATATTCACATGAAATGACCATTTTATTATATATATATATATATATATATATATATATATATATATATATATATATATATTTGACTGTATTAGAAAATAATTTGTTCCCAATAAAAATTGCATGCTTTTTGTACAAAAGTAGAGTAAGTCTATGATATATTGATGACTCTTAAAGAGATACATAAGTCAAAATTAAACTTTAATGTTTCAAACCTTTCCAAGTTATGAAATATTCCATTTTCCTTTTTCCATAGGCATCCTTTGTTTAAACTTAGATCCTGCCCATAGAGCTTCATTTCATAATATACATACAGTATGAGATACCTGCATGCTCTTGAGCCTACTACAGAATGCTTTAATGCAGTGACGTTTTAACAAAGAATAACCAGAACTATAAAGCTGATAAGATAAGAAAATTAGATTTTTAGTTTTCCATGTCCTTTAAGTGTAATTTCTTTAAATATTTTTTTTTATCTCTCTGGGATCTAAGTGAAATACCATTTAATGATATTTATTATATTTTCGTGTACTCTATAAATTCAAAATAACAAAAAAATGGTTTAAAAGGGGGGCGTGTCTGACCATCGACTAAGATGGCTGCTTGTTAAAATCTGTCTAACTATGGGAGCTGATAAAACTGCTGTTTGTCTCTCTGGAAGCTGCTGGACCTTGTCTTTTTCAAGAGAACCGAAACAACCTTTATTTTTGCAGCAGATCTATATGACTTTTGTATACTATTAAGAATAAGCAGCCCAAATTAGAGAAGGTATGCAGCAGAGGTCTGGGAGCGGCCTGTTCCTCTCTCTACCCCCCCCCCCCATCGTTCTGATTTATCAGTATATCCAGCCAGTTGTGCTGCAGCAAGCTCACCTACAAGATTTCATTATGGAAGATCAATTCAGCTACAGAATAATAGAGTCACTAAGTGCTCATTTCTCTCGTGTTGAGGAGGAAGTGACCAGAGAATTGCGTCTATCTATCGAGGAGATCAATACAAAAAGAATGCCTGATCTAGTGGAAGTTCTCCCCCCGGGATTTAAAAGGGTTCCATTACCCCAATCACCACATATAAATGAAGTGGGTTCACCTAAAGACTTAAAGAAACTGTTTAATAGCCAAGAGCATGTCGCCATAGCCCGGCATATGACGCATCTGCAACAGGAGACTACGGTGCAGGAGACAATTCGGAGAGGTACACTGAATAAGGAGCATATGTTATTGCAAAGTGCCACCCCAGATGATTATAGCTGTCAAGGGCCAAATATCTCTGGAGAAGTTTACTGATTAATTATGTATCACGCTATGATGGGACCTCAGATCCTGGCCCCTCTAACAGAAAAGGTGCTGTCAGAGCCCGCTGCGAGGCGGCCGATCGTGGCGGGTAAAGCAGCTTGTTTGGAATGGGATCCCACTCAGGACATGACATTGCATCTGTGAAGTTTGGCAATACAGAGGTTTTGGAGCTGGAGGTTGGGAGCAATTGGGGAGGCTATGTCAGGTATGCTCCATTGTTATGTCTGGCCACCGGAGATTGCCGGGGGAGAGCTATGGCCTATTCTGTTTTACCTCCACTTGTGCTCAGAGACTTACCGTTGCCCCAGTGCTCAAGAACTGGCTGGGGTCGGTTAAAAAATTGACTAAGCGCTGGGTAATGCCGGACTCCATTACTCAGCTAATCTGATATTTGCTGGGGACTTTCTAATTATCCTATAAAAAGTAACTGATAATAATCCGGACGATATTGCAGTTTAAAAGTTTAAGTTCCCTGTTATTTGTGGCATGTTTAGTCTGCTTTACTTTGGTTAAATGATGTTTAGAGTGTTCTTTTATACCTTCATATATTTTGATTAGTCTCAAGTGTACTTATGTATAATCTTGGCTATATGTATGTTTGGGTTCCAGCTCAGGGTTCCACTGTAGGCATAGACAAAAGATAAGCTAGGACAAGTCAGAACCCTGCCTCTATAATTTAAAATATTCACCACCCACACAGTTGGTAACCCTGGTCTGCCTACAAGTATTACCATAGTCCTATGAGATCTTATAAATATACCAGCTGTCTAGTCTAGGTGGTTGCAGAGATTCACAGATCTCTAAACTAATCCTCATGGGATTTGCTCAGATATATGCTTATTTCTAGAATGTAACCTAAGAGAAGTAGTTACCATATATTCCCTGTTCTTTAGATTACCCATTTATTTCTTGGTTATTGTGACACTATATAGCATGTAAAAGGAGTATACCCCATATAGCAGTTAGCTTTAATGTAGGGTGACGACCAAAGAGTACTCATTATGTGATTGTATGTTATTTCAGTGGACTGGGTTAGTATACCTCTAAGCCTCACAACACAGTTTGATGGTTTTACACAAAGGGTTTCTTTGCTTAGCTACACGGGTGTATATATATATATATATATATATATATATATACAATTCAATACACATTTAAAGCCTGTCAAGGGTATATAAGTTGGTTTATCCATTATTAAATGTCAGGGGTATATTGTAATACCATAGTTAGTGCAGAAGTTTTACTTTATATTTGCCCCCTCCTCCTATAAGCCCCAGTAATCATGCCCACTCAGCCCCCGTGGGGCACTTGCAAATATGCTTAGAGCTTTCTGGCTTAGTTCTTTAAGAGCAATTGCTATTTCTTTTTATCTTATCAATTATGCAGCTTTATATCTCTAACCTTATTACATTTACAGTTTCTTCCATATATGTGTGTATGGTATAGTATAACCGGCTCTTCCTTATAGTTGGTTTACTGTATCTTAGTCCTTTATAGCTGATCATTAATACTTCTTTTATATAAGCTGAATATATAAGTTGTGTTTCAATTATGGTCTGAAGGTCCAAAAGTGACCTAAATATTTGAAGTATAAGGCATAGTATTGCTAACTATGTTACAATAGTCTGTAACAGGTTTATAAGGGACCTGATATTAATACACCCCTCCTGTACATTTCTTTTTTCATATAATAGCTGTATTGGAATCCCAAAAGTGGCTCCACTTTTATCACAGGGGGTAGAAACTTGAGGATTAGTATTGGATAATTTTATGATGTATCTTATCATACTATAACTACTTAGATATATTGGCTGAGTTAAAGTATTTTATTTTTCTGTCTATGTATACATTTATTCGCTCATATGCCATCCCATTGCCATGGAATGTATCATCTGTTGTCTTTTTGTTGTACTATTACATGTCAGAATTTCTCTATGTTTATTTTAATCCTCAATAAAAATACTTAAAAACAAAAAAAACAACAAAAAAAATGTTTAAAAATTGCATTTATAAAGCATTCATAACATGAAGACAAGCTTGAACAACCGTATTGATCTTGTTTTTGCTTTACTGGTTTTGCCATCTCTTAAAATTTGTGTGGTTAGAATGTGAAGAATCCTTCATTATCCAGTGTGTATCACAATAGCCTTTAGGCTACACATTTGCTGTTATTTCCAGTGGCTAACTCTCAAAGGTCAAGAATCTTAGAGCAAAAAAGAGGGATATATGTGAGGGATGAAAGCTATCCCTTGGGTCCCTGAGAGTTGAGTTGAAATGTTATCTTTTTGACATTCTTGGGAGGAAAATATTTCAAGGCTTGTGTCATCAATAGTTTTCAAATTGTGTTTTAAATGCCATCAAAACCAGGTGCTGTGAAAATTGTCCTTGTTTGCTGTTCCATACATTTATAAAAATCTGCCAACAATAAAAGGCAACTGCTCATTTATCGCACTAACAAGCAATCCTCTCTTCGTTTCGATACTCTCTGAAAGTTCATCCACAATTCTTAGTGTCAGTCTAGTACAAGCCATTATTTATGAGCAAACTTCATACATAACTACAGAAAAAATATGAATGTGAGTTTTGCAGAGCACTAAATTATCGCACACCCGCAAATGGGCAAACTTAACTAGCCATTATAACTGGCTGGTTATTGCTACCACAAGTTCGCTGTAGCAATTAGCACATAGAAAATGAACCAGAGATCTGATCTCTGGTTAATTTTCTGAAAGTGCTCCAAATGCACTCAAAATAGAGGGCATTTTAGTTTTTATTAAAAAAAATGTAGCATTATTTTAAAAATAAAAAACAACTGCACTTGGCAGTTTTTGGGGTCTAAAGTTTGTGGGAGTGGGGTGTTAGAAAAAAGAAGGTACTGAAAAGTGCCTTTACATTGTGGTCTATGGGAACTGTGTGTTCCCATTATACATATATTTTTAAATGTTAATATGTGTATATACACATATTAACACATAAATATATATGTATAAAGTCATATACATATATATTTACAAATGCTGCCCATCGCTGCGCTACTTACCCTCTTCGCTGTGCTTTAGTTCTTATGCCGTCTCTGATGGCATCAGAACGAGGTTCTCATTCACGCTCTGGTGAGCAAAATGCTTTTCAGCAATGCAAACATAAGCTTGCGTTTGCCTTACTGTTAACTTATAATACCAGCGCACATTAGCATGCTCTAGAATTACACACAGTGGAGTGCAAATTATAAAAGATAAACATTCCAATGACCTCTAAAAATTAAAACAACTGCAAATCAGAGGTATTTTAAAGTCCCTCTGTTATATAAAAAATCTTTACAGTGATATTTAGCGCTCCACTTGTAATCTGGCCCAAAATAAGCAAAGTCCTTTTGTTATATATGCATTGTGTATATATATACTGTATAACTAAGCACTCCATAGTAAAACATTGCATGAAAAACAAAGGCTGAGTTTTCATTGGTGATCCTAATAGTTTTCAGCCACATTTTATTGTTAAAACAAATATCGCTAAAATAACATAATCCGGGAGCCTAAAAGGCTTATCTTATGCTGCTGTTAATGGCAGAAAATTTAACAGCCTCTACTAGATCTAAAGTGGAAAAGTGTGTATAACACCTTCTAAACAAGTAAACACACACATTCACTAAAATAATATAAATAATGAAGCATTCTGTTGATGCTAATATATTAATATTTAATATTTTAAGGCCAGATTATGAGTGGAGCGATAACAGTTAGGCACATGCGAAAAGGGGTTTATGGCGGATGCTTGGGTGTGTCGGTTTTACCGCTCATATTAAAAGTTGAAAGTAAACTCCAGAATGATTACCATGTCATTATGTCATTAGAGCTCTGGTTCACTGTTTCGCAAAACAAAAAGTGTCACAAAACACACAAAAAAATGCATTACAAAGTATAGTTACACTCATAATAACACCATCTAATAAAAAATATTTAAAAAAATATTGCACTAAAAAGCTTATGAGGTAGATTTATTAAGAGGCAAGAGGATATGATACGACCTCACTAAATGGGGACAGCATACACTGTCGGCATTTAACATTGCTTGTGCAATGCTGCCCCCTGTTCACTGGCGGCAATCGTCCGATACCATGGGCTGTCAATCATCCTGCGGGCATAAAATGATGGAGCGTCGAAGCAGCATCCACTGCTTAATAAATGGATCCCTCCAAGTGCTCAAAGATATGAAGTTTTAGGTGTTAGAAAAAATTAGGCAGGCAAAGGTCTTTAACATAGAGATACATACATATATATGTCTAAAGATGTATATGCATGTATATATATATATGTCTATATATGTGTGCATATGTATCTATGTATTTATATGTGTATATGGATAAACCGCCTGGAAGACCCATAGTCTCGGCAAAAGGCTCTGTTCTACAAACCCTCTCCATATGGGTGGACCATATTCTACAACCGTTGGTCAAACAGATAAAGTCATACATCAGGGCATCGATCACATATGCAGTGTCGCCCGCAAAAGTCGGCAACGCCAGATTTTACGCGATTTTGGTATTACATATACGGCGTAGTGCATATTTTTCACCCTTCGGACGTATTTTTTTTACCCATAGACTAACATAGAACAGACGCGCAATTTGGTATCCAATATACAGCGTAAGGACTTACGTGCGCAGAATTCCGAAAATCTACTCCATTCTCATCTTGCCACAAATTGCAGGTGCAGCAACCCTTGCACTAAAAAACCAACGTAACTCTCTGAAGGCCTAACAAATGCATGCACAATCACATACATATCAGCCGCTTGATCTCAAACAGTTAAACCTCTTCTAAGCATTTATTATTCCTGCCCCTGCAAGTGTGTCAAACCAATCACAAACAGCACAACCTCTCACCTGCAGCCTTAAAACACCTGGCAATGCACATCCTCATTAGCCACCATGTTTCCCCTGCTTTACTTACAACACATAGAGAGACAGCATTGTGGGGCACAAGGGGTGCTGGAAGCCCTACAAGCCCCTGTTGTTCAGGATATACCTGCTGGTGCTATAGTTGCTGCTGAGGTCCCTGGTCATGGTGCTGTAGCCGTCCCTGCTCCTGCTGCTGCTGCTGCTGTCCCTGCTCCTCCTGCTGCTGTTCCTGTTCCTGGTACTGACCCTGCTGCTGTTGTTGCTGCAGCTGGTCATAGGCCAACAGGGCCTATAAGACGTCGGCATCAGCAGAGGCGAAGAGCAAGGGAACCAAGGATACACAGGGTTAGGGTCACCCTGTTTGTAATGACAGAAGGGGAGGTCAGGGAAAAGTATTGCTTGACTTCTGCAAGCCTCATTGACCTATATGAGGTCTTGAAGGATGGTATTGACCCCTCAAGCGAATAGGAACCTAGCTCTGACTGGTATGCAGAAGTGGTTGTGTGTTGTACACTTCCTGGCATCTGGCTCATTCCAGTCAACAGAGCGGCTTGTGTCTGGTCTAGCGCAGTCCACCTTCTCCAGGCTCCTAGGGGAGGTTTTGACTGCTCTAGATAACCAGACACAGCGATACATTAATTTCCCCCGTTCCCCCTCAGGAATGGAACAGTCTTAAACAAGGCTTCTATTGACTGGGGGGTATTCCCAATGTCATGGGGGCAATTGTTTGCACACATGTGCGTATCGTGGCCCCACATGAGGAGCCATTCCTCTATATTAACAGGAAAGGGTTTTATTCCTTGAATTGCCAGATGGTCTGTGATACCACTCTGAAATTCACACATGTGTATGCAGGTTTTCCAGGGAGTGCCCATGATTCCTACATCCTGCGCCAGACCTCCTTATTCCAGCTTTTTGATTCTGGAACACTCTCGGGAGGTTGGCTGCTTGCTGAGTATGCACTACCTTCATTCTGTCTGTATATTTCTACTAAAGGGACACTAAACACAAAATAAATATGTCATGTTTCAGATAGAGAATAGAATGTTACACAACATTACAATTTACTTCTATTATCTCATTTGATTCATTCTTTAGATATCCTTTGTTTAAGAAATAGCAATGCACATAGATCAGCCAATCACATGAGGCATCAATGTGCAGCCACCAATCAGCAGATAATGAACATATCTAATATGCTTTTCAGCAAATTATATCAATAGAATGGAGCAAAATACATAATAGAAGTAAATTATAAAGTTGAAAAAAATGGCAGGTTCTTATTAACTCATGAAATAAGAAATGTGTATTTCATGTCCCTTTAAAGGGACAGTATACTATATATAGTTTTTCACTTAAAAGGACATTTTCTTAAAATGGCATGTTCTATCTGAATAATGAAAATAGAATTTTGTCTAGACTAAACCTGGCATAAAAGTAGATTGCTTACAATGCACCAATTTAATGTTTTTGTAAAATATATATTTTAAATTAAATCCATGTTACGTGCCTTTAAGCACATGATGAACCTGTAGTAATCATAATACATATGTTACATGACAGGTGATGCAGGGTACGGCTGCAGACCATGGCTGTTAACTCCCTTGGCACACCCCCTTACAGAGCCACAACTCAGGTACCAGGTGGCCCACATACGGACCAGAAATGTAATTGAAAGGAGCTTTGGCCTACTCAAAACCAGATTCAGGTGTCTGGATTTGACAGGCGGAGCTTTACAGTATAACCCCAACAAAGTGTGTTCCATTGCCAATGCATATTGGGGGACATAGAACCAGAACAAGATCAGCAGCTGCTTCCTGTACCTGAGGATGTGGACAGGGGGACACTGAGGGGGAATGAAGTGAGGGACTTTGTCATCCGTGAATACTTCACCTGTAAGTTACTTGTTCATAAGTACAGTAAACTGTAACATTCACATGTATTATGATGTTTGACTGTACCTCACCAACCATTGCATGTGTATATATCATGTCTTGCAGAATTACATACTGCGGATTTCCACTGCATGTAAGTGAAACTACTACATCTCACCCCCCTTCCCTTAACCACCCTAATTACTGAAAATGTCTCATGTGTTTAATTAATGTTTAGGTCACTATGATTTATTGACTATCATTAATAAGAATGAAAATGGATATTTATACCTTATGTTCACACCTTCTGTAAATACATTATTATTTATATATATATACCCCCATGTGTCAATTTATATTGGATGTGAGAAACCTTGATTTAAATCTTAGAAGTGAATATTACTATATGTACCCTTCATACACAACTATGTGATGTGGTTTATAGAACATGAATATGTCCTAAACATGATAATATTACCTTTGTTTGCCATTTCCACACAGGTAATATTATGTTTTAACAATATTAGTGTACTAAAACACACCTCACATGGATGTGGATGACAATTATATGGTAAATAACAGAGGACAAGATTTATGGTGAACTATAAGAATATTTATTTATTTTTTGGCTTCTTGGATGAGGGAGCTGAGGAGGCTGTAGTGGATTGCCTTGTTCTCCTGGTTTGAGAAGATTCTGCTGTTTCTGCTGGTGTGCTGGCCACAGATGATAGGCTGGAGGCAGGATCCTACTGGTGTGTAAAGTGCTCAACCAACACACCCAAGAGTTGATTTTGTTCTCTCCATCTATTGTCCATTTGCATCTGCATATCAGACAGAATTCGCATCATCTGTGATTGGTTATGAACATTTGCACTTAACAATGCTGCTATGTCCCTCTGTAGCTCTATGCTACATTGTTGTCTCCTCTGTTGGCTCCTGAAGAACCTCTCTTGGCCTCTTTGTATGTTGTCCATGCTTGTTATGAGCCTCCTCTGGAGTGCAATGTATTCCTTACCCAGGGGTGAATACAATACATCCACAGGCTCTTGAGCTGCAGGGCTTTTATGTGCTTGTGGGGCAGGGTCTAATGCATCTGCTGTTGCTTGAGGTGCAGGGCCAGCTTCAACTGCTGGTTCATGTGGTGGTGAGCCAGCTTCAACTGCTGGTTCATGTGGTGGTGTGCCAGCTTCAACTGCTGGTTCATGTGGTGGTGGGCTAGATTCAACTGCTGGTTCATGTGGTGGTGGGCCAGCTTCAACTGCTGGTTCATGTGGGGCAGCTGTAGAATCTGCTCTATTTCCATCTGCCAATAGTGGAGCTTGTCCAATTGCTGAGGATGGTGGAGCTCGTATGGTTGGTTGATAGTCCCAATGATGACGAGTGTGTGACCACTCAGCCTGTCCAATTGGAACTTCCTGTGACGTGTGTGGGTGAAATCCCTGACTGCCATGAGATTGTGTTGTGGGGGGGGGGGGGGGGTAAATACATGGACCCTTTGTGGCTGTCTTGGCTCCCCCTCAAAGCCAAAGGGAGGATATTCCTCTGTCCAGGAATCTTGCCAGGGGTCATATGGCAATGGTGGTGGCAGGCATCACTCCTGGGTCCTCAACTGAAGCCATCCAACCATGTTCATGCCGGGAGCATACTGTTCATGTGTTTGCCTGAAGACTGGTGGTGGTGGCTGCATGCCTGTGACTGGTGGTGGTGGCTGCATGCATGTGACTGGTGGTGGTGGTGGTGGTGGCGGCATGCCTATTTGTATCCTTGTGACAGGAGGTTCTGTGGAGGAGTCAAATGATGAGAGGGATTAGTACAGTCAGATATATGTCCATGTGGGCATACAATGTACATTGATACATGCTAGGGCCTATACTGATTCTCATGTCAAACTCTATAACATGCATGTGCACATTGTGATTTGTGATATGAGGGATTTGAATATGCGCAGTATACAGGTATGTGTTTCATACAATAGTTATGTGTACATGTCAATGATGGAAAAAATATGTTCTTTAAGTGACACTATGGTCACACAATTTACTTTAGCTTGATGTAGGCACAGAACCTGCTTTATTGAGCTAAAAGTATTGTGATGGCTATAGTGTCCATTTACTGAAAACTCTACATGTGGCTTGTGGCTTGTGTTACTCTGAGACATGTTAGTATTGCACTATTCCACCTCATATCATAAGTTGCATTGTGTTAAGTAGCATTAATGTCAAATATAATTGTAGATGTTTTTGTTAGTAGGCCAAATACCATGCTCCTCATTGTGTACATGAATGTGTGATATTAAAGGATGTTATATCTCAAATACATATAATACTGGTGTATGGGATGTTACTCACCAGCATGATGTGCTGTGGTTGCAGCCCCTGAGTCACGAGTCCCTGGAAGTCCACGGACTGCTGTGATACTCAGGGACCTGCATATCATCTCCTGCCAGGTGTTATATTCTATGTCCAGCGATGGACCCCTGCCTGTTCCCCTCTGGTGCATAGCTTCCTGTCCCATCTTTTCTTTCACCCGCCTCTTGCAGTCATTCCACCGCTTTTTAAGGCCCTCAACAGTCCTCCTCTGCGGGGCCACACTGTTGACGGCATACTCTACCGCCAACCATGCTGTTTTTCGCCTTTTGGCACTGCCTTTGCCCTTCTCCTGCCCAAAGAGGGCACTGTAATTGTCCATGATGGCCTGGACTAGGGCAACATTTTCATCGAATGAGAAGTTAGGACATCTCAGCCTCTCATCCTCCGTGGACACCTGGCTTGCTCCCTGTGATGTCCCTGGTGTGGGTTCCTCCCTATCCTCTCCCTTCTGTCCCCATGTGCACCCTCTGTCCCTCTCCTAGATGTGCCAGGTCTCTGGGGCTCTCTGGCATCTCCCCTCCCATCATCCCTTCTAGCTCTCCCTCTCCCCACTCCAGTTACTCTCTGATGGGGACCCCACTGCTCCTCCTGTCCTCTACAATACTCCTCTCCCTGCCACTCCTCTCCCCCTCCTCCCCTCCGCCCTACCTCTCCCTGCCATCCTCACACTACACACACTCACACACTCACACTCACTCCCAGTTCAATCACACACAATCACAACCAAACACTCAGCCTATCACACTGTAAAATTGAAATAAAATGTGTGAGGTGTTAGAAAAAAAAGTGTGGTGTCTTTGTATATGTATGTATGCAAAATGTGTGCAATATGTAAAAATATGTGTAAGTGTACAAGCTTAATCAACCAACAATGCGACCTAACAGACTCCTCTGTTTGTGCCTCTCTCTCTACTGTGACTAATCCTCCACTCCACTGTAGTGTGCTGTAGCTCAACGAACCATCCAAACACACTGAAGAAAATGGCAGCTGTGCATGGGTCTATATATGAATTTTGAATAGCGTAATTACGTGTCGCATTTTTAGATGAAGTTGCAGTTCATTTTTACGAGTGTTAGCCTAATTTGCATAAAACTACTCTTTATTGAGACTTTCCGTGGACAAAATACTGGTGTGTTACTTGCAACGACTAAAATGTGTATTTGCGCACATTTCAGAAGATTGCCAGTTTGTCCTACTTACGCCACTTTAGCATCTAACGGCGCAGTATATGTAGTACCCCGATGTGCGAGGTGAAATTACGGGCGGCGCGGGTTCCCACACTTGCGCCGAAACCTACGCCGTATATTTGATCACGCCCCAGGTATTTAACGGACATGATGGATAACCTGAAAGAAATTGTGGATATATTACCTATAGACTGTCTGGTTACCATGGAGGTAACCAATTTCTATACTGTTATACCTCATGCTGATGAGGTACAAGCCATCAAGACGGCCCTCCTGCATCACCCATATGTGGGACCTGACCCTGAGTTTATCTGCAAGATAATCAAACTTTGACTAAAACTTAACTATTTTACATTTGAGAACACATTCTACCTACAATGTATGGGTACGGCGATGGGGTCTAATATGGCCCCATGATATGCTAACCTCTTCATGGAGGATTTCGAGAACAATACCATGAAGGTATATGATAATATCAACATACAGGGGTACAACAGATACATTGATGATATCTTCTTAATCTAGAGTGCATTAGAGGAGGAACTGGATACATGGGTATCTGAATTGAATGGCTTATCTATGCCTATAAAGTTCAAGACCAATAAAAGCTTAGATGAAATTGACTTTCTGGACCATTGGATTTTCAAGGACAACAACAGACTTGCTACTAGACTGTTCCAGAAGCCCACAGACATAAACTCCATACTGCTAGCTGGCAGTAACCACCCCTGATCGCTTATACAGGCTATTAACAAAGCACAAATGACAAGGGTAATCAGGAATAACACCAGGAAAGAAAGAGCTGATGTGCAATTACAGGAGATGTCTCAGAAGTTTCTAAAAAAAAAAGCTATGCACACAATCTAAATTCTGATGTGCACAAAGAATTATTAACGGCTAATCAGGAGCAATTACTGTCTCACAATGAAGAGGACACCAAACAATGCTTAACCTTCATGACAACATAGGGACCTAACATCCAAGTCACTGCCAAGAGCCTACGTGACAAATGGTGGATCTTTCAGTCTGATCCCACTCTACCCTTTGTTGCAGGGGCTGACATTTAAGCACCCGCATACAACAAGAGGTACCAAATTTGCCACTACCTGACATGCAACACTAAATTTGTTATCAACTTATTGAGTTGCAACTGTGCTATATTCTATGTAGGTAAAACTGATGACAACATCAAGAAACGGATGGCGAATCACAGGAGTGCTATTAGATCTGCACAAGACACTGGTATGATTGATCAACCAGTAGCCAGACACTTTTTAGAGGCTAAACACACTGATAAAGATTTGCGTTTCACATTGATTGACCATGTCCCACCCCTCAAAAGAGGGGGTGACAGAAAGAAGAAACTCCTACAAGTGGAGGCCAAATGGATATTCAGACTGGACACCCTGCACCCTAAGGCCTAGATTTAGAGTTGGGCGGTAGCCGTGAAAAACCAGAGTTAGAGGCTCCTAACGCTGGTTTTGGGCTACCGCCGGTATTTAGAGTCAGTCAGGAAAGGGTCTAACGCTCACTTTCCAGCCGCGACTTTTCCATACCGCAGATCCCCTTACGTCAATTGCGTATCCTATCTTTTCAATGGGATCTTTCTAACGCCAGTATTTAGAGTCGTGTCTGAAGTGAGCGTTAGAAATCTAACGACAAAACTCCAGCCGCAGAAAAAAGTCAGTAGTTAAGAACTTTCTGGGCTAACGCCGGTTTATAAAGCTCTTAACTACTGTGCTCTAAAGTACACTAACACCCATAAACTACCTATGTACCCCTAAACTGAGGTCCCCCCACATCGCCGCCACTATATTTAAATTTTTTAACCCCTAATCTTCCGCTCCGTACACTGCCGCCAACTACGTTATCCCTATGTACCCCTAATCTGCTGCCCCTAACACCGCCGACCCCTATATTATATTTATTAACCCCTAATCTGCCGCCCCCGCTATCGCTGACCCCTGCATATTATTATTAACCCTTAATCTGCTGCTCCGTACACCACCGCCACCTACATTATAGCTATGTACCCCTAATCTGCTGCCCCTAACAACTCCGACCCCTATATTATATTTATTAACCCCTAATCTGTCCCCCTCAACGTCGCCTCCACCTGCCTACACTTATTAACCCCTAATCCGCCTCACTCCCGCCTCAATAACCCTATAATAAATAGTATTAACCCCTAATCTGCCCTCCCTAACATCACCGACACCTAACTTCAATTATTAACCCCTATTCTGCCGACCGAATCTCGCCACTACTGTAATAAATGTATTAACCCCTAAAGCTAAGTCTAACTCTAACACTAACACCCCCCTAAGTTAAATATAATTTAAATCTAACAAAATAAATTAACTCTTATTAAATAAATTATTCCTATTTAAAGCTAAATACTTACCTGTAAAATAAACCCTAATATAGCTATAATATAAATTATAATTATATTATAGCTATTTTAAGATTTATATTTATTTTACAGGTAACTTTGTATTTATTTTAACCAGGTACAATAGCTATTAAATAGTTAAGAACTATTTAATAGCTAAAATAGTTAAAATAATTACAAAATTACCTGTAAAATAAATCCTAACCTACGTTACAATTAAACCTAACACTACACTATCAATAAATAAATTAATTAAATACAATATCTACAAATAAATACAATGAAATAAACTAACTAAAGTACAAAAAATAAAAAAGAACTAAGTTACAAAAAATAAAAAAATATTTACAAACATCAGAAAAATATTACAACAATTTTAAACTAATTACACCTACTCTAAGCCCCCTAATAAAATAACAAAGCCCCCCAAAATAAAAAAAATGCCCTACCCTATTCTAAATTAAAAAAGTTCAAAGCTCTTTTACCTTACCAGCCCTTAAAAGGACCTTTTGTGGGGCATGCCCCAAAGAATTAAGCTCTTTTGCCTGTAAAAAAAAAACATACAATACCCCCCCAACATTACAACCCATCACCCACATACCCCTAATCTAACCCAAACCCCCCTTAAATAAACCTAACACTAAGCCCCTGAAGATCTTCCTACCTTATCTTCACCTCGCCGGGTATCACTGATCGGTCCTGGCTCCGAAATCTTCTTCCAACCCAAGCGGGGGCTGGCGATCCATAATCCTGCGGCTGAAGAGGTCCAGAAGAGGCTCCAAAGTCTTCATCCTATCCGGGAAGAAGAGGCAATCCAGGCCGGCAACCATCTTGATCCAAGCGGCATCTTCTATCTTCATCCGATGAGGAACGTCTCCATCGTGAAGACCTCCAGCGCGGATCAATCTTCTTCCTCCGACGTCCAACTGAAGAATGAAGGTTCCTTTAAGGGACGTCATCCAATATGGCGTCCCTCGAATTCCGATTGGCTGATAGGATTCTATCAGCCAATCGGAATTAAGGTAGGAAAATTCTGATTGGCTGATGGAATCAGCCAATCAGAATCAAGTTCAATCCGATTGGCTGATCCGATCAGCTAATCAGATTGAGCTCGCATTCTATTGGCTGTTCCGATCAGCCAATAGAATGTGAGCTCAATCTGATTGGCTGATCAGATCAGCCAATCGGATTGAACTTGATTCTGATTGGCTGATTCCATCAGCCAATCAGAATTTTCCTACCTTAATTCCGATTGGCTGATAGAATCCTATCAGCCAATCGGAATTCGAGGGACGCCATCTTGGATGACGTCCCTTAAAGGAACCGTCATTCTTCAGTTGGACATCGGAGGAAGAAGATTGATCCGCGCTGGAGGTCTTCACGATGGAGCCGTTCCTCATCAGATGAAGATAGAAGATGCCGCTTGGATCAAGATGGTTGCCGGTCTGGATCGCTTCTTCTTCCCGGATAGGATGAAGACTTTGGAGCCTCTTCTGGACCTCTTCAGCCGCAGGATTATGGATCGCCAGCCCCCGCTTGGGTTGGATGAAGATTTCGGAGCCAGGACCGATCGGTGATACCCGGCGAGGTGAAGATAAGGTAGGAAGATCTTCAGGGGCTTAGTGTTAGGTTTATTTAAGGGGGGTTTGGGTTAGATTAGGGGTATGTGGGTGGTGGGTTGTAATGTTGGGGGGGTATTGTATGTTTTTTTCTACAGGCAAAAGAGCTGAATTCTTTGGGGCATGCCCCACAAAAGGTCCTTTTAAGGCTGGTAAGGTAAAAGATCTTTGAACTTTTTTAATTTAGAATAGGGTAGGGCATTTTTTTTAATTTTGGGGGGCTTTGTTATTTTATTAGGGGCTTAGAGTAGGTGTAATTAGTTTAAAATTGTTGTAATATTTTTTCTGATGTTTGTAAATATTTTTTTATTTTTTGTAACTTAGTTCTTTTTTATTTTTTGTACTTTAGTTAGTTTATTTCATTGTATTTATTTGTAGATATTGTATTTAATTAATTTATTGATAGTATAGTGTTAGGTTTAATTGTAGGTAATTGTAGGTATTTTATTTAATTAATTTATTGATAGTGTAGTGTTAGGTTTAATTGTAACTTAGGCTAGGATTTATTTTACAGGTAATTTTGTAATTATTTTAACTATTTTAGCTATTAAATAGTTCTTAACTATTTAATAGCTATTGTACCTGGTTACAATAAATACAAAGTTACCTGTAAAATAAATATAAATCCTAAAATAGCTATAATATAATTATAATTTATATTGTAGCTATATTAGGGTTTATTTTACAGGTAAGTATTTAGCTTTAAATAGGAATAATTTATTTAATAAGAGTTAATTTATTTCGTTAGATTTAAATTATATTTAACTTAGGGGGGTGTTAGTGTTAGGGTTAGACTTAGCTTTAGGGGTTAATCCATTTATTACATTAGCTGCGAGATTCGGTCGGCAGATTAGGGGTTAATAATTGAAGTTAGGTGTCGGTGATGTTAGGGAGGGCAGATTAGGGGTTAATACTATTTATTATAGGGTTATTGAGGCGGGAGTGAGGCGGATTAGGGGTTAATAACTTTATTATAGTAGCGGTGCGGTCCGCTCGGCATATTAGGGGTTAATAAGTGTAGGCAGGTGGAGGCGACATTGAGGGGGCAGATTAGGGGTTAATAAATATAATATAGGGGTCTGTGGTGTTAGGGGCAGCAGATTAGGGGTACATAGCTATAATGTAGGTGGCGGTGGTGTACGGAGCGGCAGATTAGGGGTTAATAATAATATGCAGGGGTCAACGATAGTGGGGGCGGCAGAATAGGGGTTAATAAGTGTAAGGTTAGGGGTGTTTAGACTCGGGGTACATGTTAGAGTGTTAGGTGCAGACGTAGGAAGTGTTTCCCCATAGAAAACAATGGGGCTGCGTTAGGAGCTGAACGCGGCTTTTTTGCAGGTGTTAGGTTTTTTTTCAGCTCAAATGGCCCCATTGTTTTCTATGGGGGAATCGTGCACTAGCACGCTTTTGAAGCTGGCCGCGTCTGTAAGCACCGCTGGTATCTAGAGTTGCAGTGGCGTTAAATTATGCTCTACGCTCCCTTTTTGGAGCCTAACGCACTGAAAACCCAGCCATTCTGTGAACTCTAAATACCAGCGGTATTTAAAAGGTGCGTGGGAAAAAAAGCACGCGTAGCTAACGCCCCCTTTTTGCCGCAGAACTCTAAATCTAGGTTTAAGGGATTAAATGCAAATATTGACTGGCATTGTTTCCTCTAATTATGGGTTGACTGCTTCATGAATTATCTAATTGCTTTTTGGACTTGTTTTCTTTAATGTATCTGTACATTTGGCAATATACTCAACATCTATAGGATGACACAGCATTCCTGAGCCATTATATAGTATTATAATATTTATACCCCCTAAAGGATCTACATTATAAACCTGGACAGGCAGCCTAGGGTTTCGTTTACTAACTCTATATTTTTTCTATTTTTTTCTATACTTCTAGGGATCTTTCTTTATCCTCCCCTATAGAGCTTTCTACGTCCCATCAGTGATAGTTCAGATATATTTGCCCCTTTTATAGTATTATTGAGCTATATATAGAGTAATATAGTCTAATATGGTCTACCTGTGATTTCCTCTTGGTGGACAATCCAGTAACACCCATTTTTAACCATCTACCCAAGGTACATAAATCCCTGGAGGGGGTCACGGGTAGACCCATCGTGAGTGGTATAGGATCACTCCTTGAAAGGACCTCACAGTGGCTTGATGGTATCTTGCAACCCTTTGTGGGGAGACTAACTAGCTTTTTGCAGGACACGACACATGTTTTGAGGTTGATGGAAAACGTGGCATGGGAAGAAACTGACATGTGGCTCACCATTGATGTTAGAGCACTGTACACCTCCATACCGCATGAGAAGGGTTTGGAGGCAGTTGAATTCTTTTTGAGGCGAAATACAGGTTTTTCTGATAACTCAGTGGAATATATACTCAGAATTACGCGTTATCTTTTGACACATAACTATTTCTCCTTTGGGGGGGTTTTCTATCTCCAGCGATGCGGGACAGCAATGGGCGCCAAATTTGCGCCCTCTTTCGCCAACCTCTATATGGGGTGGTGGGAACTGTCCCGCATCTATGGAGATGGGAACCCCTTCAGGGGAAATATACAATTCTATCGGCGCTATATTGATGATTTGCTCCTGGTGTGGAGGGGAACAGTGGAGAATGCGAAGACTTTTGTGGATTGGTTAAACAACAACGACCTTGGGTTGGAGTTCACTTTTGAACTAAACAATTACCAGATCAATTTTTTGGATCTCACTCTAAAGGGGATTCCCAAGGTCGGGGTTGAAACCGAAGTCTACAGAAAGCCTATAACAGGCAACACACTACTCCACGCCAGGAGCAGTCATCCAAAACAGGTGTTTAGATCGGTCGCAAAGGGCCAATTCACCAGACTAAAACGCAATTGCAGCAGTCCAGAACAGTATGAAAAACATGCAGATCAATTATCAGAACGCCTAAAAAACGAGAGGATATAAGCAGTATGAAATACAGAAAGTAAGGCAGGAGGTCAATGCCACGTGCAGAACTAAACTGTTGGAAAAAGCTGAAAACAAATCTGCAAAAAGTGGAGAAATGTACTTTGTAACGGACTATAGCACCCAATACAATAAAATATGCCAGATAATAAGCAAACATTTTAAAATGCTGGCAGCAGATGGTGCGTTGACTGATGCGGTAGAACATGGTTGCAAATATTCCTTTAGAAAAGGAGTGACCATGGGCAACCTACTGGCTCCCACCCAATTAAGGAACCTCCGAAGGGAAGAATCTAGTTCCTGGCTTAGGTTTAAGGGGGTGTATAGGTGTAGTAACTTAACATGTAAGGCATGCGAGCACCTTTTGGTGGGAGAAGGATTTAGGAGCAGCGTTACAAATGAAAATTATAACCACAAAAAATGTATGAATTGTAGGAACATTTTTTCAGTATATCTAGGAAGCTGTGTGGAATGCAACCTACAATATGTAGGTATGACAACAAGAGAGACACGGGTGCGCATCAGAGAGCATCTTTTAGATATCAAGGCGGGCACTCTGACCACCCCTCTCGTCCAGCATTTCAAGTTGTTCCACAACAAAGAAAGTGTTAACTTTAAATGGACCATAATTGAAACTGTGGATGCAGGGCCAAGAGGGGGGGACAGGGAGTCCGCACTTGCCAAAAAAGAGGTGTTCTGGATATTCAAATTGGGGACAAGGTACCCCAAAGGATTGAATTCCTCTTATGACCTAATTAACCACTGGACATAAATAAAGTCATATCCCAGCCATAATTTATTTTATTTTAGAATAGATAAATTATTGTCTTATCAAAATCAGAAACCCAAAGAATTAATTAAAATTGGATCTCGTTTAAAGCATTATATTATCCCATATACAATCTTTGATATTTGGTGGGTATAGGGTAAGGATTAATTGAGGTCAATACAGCCTTTATGGCTCTACTTTGATCCTAATATGATTTAAGGGATTCAATGTCACAGTGGTATGACATAATCAGAGTTAATTACACATAAATAAATAGAAATCGTAATCTGATAAGGGAATTACCATATAAGCTATGAAGGACAACAGGGGCAAGTCTGTAAGCGAGAGACAACCATAGTCCAGTTTGTCTTTTTAGGCATTAGGTACAAAGCAGCTCAAGCTGCAATTACCATTGTTTAGCTATCTTATTAAGAATTAATACTACTCATTCAATGACATTTTCAAATTAAGGTACACACTTTGATATTATAATTTCTATATAAGTAAGGGTTATAAGCAACACAGGTTGTATTCACAGAAATAGAATTTACATGTATTGAACAGAGTCACTGGAAAGGAATGAGTTAATCTTGTTACTGCCGTTCAGCCAATGAAATGTTTTTTTACCTTTTTTAAGCTCCTTAGTAATGAAGGTTTCTCATGAGCTATGACTACGGCATACAGCCGAAACGCGTAAGCTTGTTGATGCTATCTGAAGGGCAGCATTCCTGTATACCTGTGTTTTATGGATAATAAAGCTAAAAAGTTTGTTTTCAACTCTGCGACTCCAGAACTTTTTTTCAATTTCCTGGATATGAGCCGATCTCCTGGAGTCAGCAGTCCAATTTCTACCCAGTGACCAGCTAAAAGTTACTTACGAGGTGGATGAGTGAGGACCGTTGTTCGGAACCAAAGCATCGGAGATTCCTTACCCCCCGTGAGTCGGCACCTTCCGGTGACGTCAGACCTGTGAGCCGGGTGAGTCATGATGGCGGCGACTGATGGAACAGCTTGTTGAGCGTGGAGACTCCAAGCGTGGTGTATGGACCGGCGCGCGCCTAAAGTGAATATACTCACGGCTCTCTAAGTACAGGCACCATCCCGGGTTCAAGCCGTGAAGAGGGGGGTAAGTACCTTTTGAATTCTCATCTACGAGCTGATAGAAGTCAGAAAGTATCCACACTGGTATACCACAGAGGGGTTTGTTTTATTTCCCAGCAGTGGGGAATGAACTATTGTATAATATAGTCTAATCCCTATCTGGAATAATATACTATTCCCTTTGTATAAGAGTTTAAGTAGGGCAGACGTATGTCTCAATAACTTCATTCCCCTTTAGACTTATGTATTGATAGTTACTTTTATTTACTATGATTTTGTGCTTCCCCACCTTATGTATATATATATATATATATATATATATATATATATATATATATATATATATATATATATATATATATATATATATATGTATGTATATATATATATATATATATATATATATATATATATATATACATATATAATTATTTTTCGATACTGTATGGGACACACTTTAGGCTCATTTATATATAGTTTGTGCCCCCTCTCCCATCCCATAGTGCTTATAACTACTTCGCCATTGCATATGGCTAAGGGAGACATTATGGTTCTCTTTACATTTATTTGTGTATCCAATGTGGGGGCTCTGTCTCTACTTGTAAATATTTCTTTCTAATGACACAGTGAGTGCACGGATCATCATCAATTACTGTTGGGAATATCACTCCTGGCCAGCAGGAGGAGGCAAAGAGCACCACAGCTGTTAAGTATCACTTCCCTACCCACAAGCCCCAGTCATTCTCTTTGCCTCTTGTGCAAGGAAGAGGTGAAGTAATAGATGTCCTGATTATGATTCTTCTATCAAAAAAAATTATTTTGAAGTCAGGGCAGGATTGCTCTGATCTTCCATCACAATTTGGGTCTAGCTGTACTCCACATTAGTCTCTGCAGCAGGGCTCTGGTGGCTTTAAAACAGTTAGGAACTTGTAAAGTGTGCTTTGCTGCATTTTCTTAACATGTTGCTGCCCTCGTATAGAAAGCCTGAGTAGGTTTACTCTGTCTTTCTTTTTAAACAGGTCTCTGTGAGGAGTGGCATCCTCTTATACTTTGTGAGTCGTCTGGCTGCCGGATGGCTAGAATGCATGTAAGTGCCTTTTATCTTCTAAAAGATGGGAGATTGTGCACTTTATATATACTGCAACACTAATTGGGACATTTTATACCCTCATTGGGGTATTATTGGGCAGCGTGCAGGCACTCATTGTGATTTTTAAGAAAGACAGACTGTTTCTCCTTCAGGGATGAAGGGGTTAATCAGTGTGTAGGACTGTTTCCTTAAGCTGTTTATTAAGAATAAAAGAATCAGATGGGCGATATAGGCTTGTGTGACAAGTATATATATATATATATATATATATATATATATATATATATACTTATTTTTGTGGCAGACATTAGACATTTTCTAGTGAGGGGGAGGTTTTTTTCTCTATCGGCTGGAAGTGTGCACTTTATTGAACACTGCTTCTCCTCAGCCTGATGTGTCTCTCCTTCATGTATATTCCACTCTTAGTTAGAGCGGTATGGCGGTGTAGTCCGTCCATTGAGAGGAGTAAGCTTAGTACTCCGTTTTTTCTATTCCTGAGTCTTGTTGCCACCCATCCTATAAGCGTCATATTGTTTAGCCTCAGAGAGGAATTGGCCACGCCATTTGTTTTGCGCTCATCTCTTAGCCACATGACTCCGTCTCCTTGCTCCGAGATCGGAGCAGTGATGGTTCTTTACCCGTGTGAGGATAACATAGTAATTATATGTATTAAAGGATAATACTTATGATTTAAAGGAATTATTTTGTATTAAAGGATAACTTAAAAGTTTAGGGTATCCATTATCTAGGGGAATCTGTTCCAAAGTTAAAGAATGAGGAATCCTGCAGTTTGTAGAATATTGGCTCCTAAAAGCCTTAAAGTGATAGTATATTAATAGTTCAGAAATATGGCTTGTGTCTCTCGCCTAATTTTTCCATTTTTATAAGCCTGCGATGGTAGAACAGGCTGAGAAATAAACGGCTAGATTACAAGTTTTGCGTTATGAGCTGTGCGGTGCTAACGTGCAGTTTTTTCTCACCGCTCACTTCCCTGCATCGCTGGTATTACATGTTTTTATAAACCCGGCGTTAAAAGGCAAGAAGTGAGCATAGAGCAAAATTGTGCTCCATACCGCACTCCAATACCAGCGCTGCTTAAGTGAGCGGTGAGCTGGTTGTACGTGTTTGTGCACGATTTCCCCATAGACATCAATGGGGAGAGCCGCTGAGAAAAAGTCTAACACCTGCAAAAAAGCAGTGTAAAACTCAGTAGCGCAGCCCCATTGATTCCTATGGGGAAACTAAAGTTATTTTTACACCTAACACCCTAACATGATCCCTGAGTCTAAACACCCCTAATCTTACTCTTATTAACCCCTAATCTGCCGCCCCCGACATCGCCGACACCTGCATTATACTTATTAACACCTAATCTGCTGCTCCGGACATCGCCGCTACCTGCATTATACTTATGAACCCCTAATCTGCTGCCCCCCAACATCGCCGACACCTACATTATATTTATTAACCCCTAATCTCCCTCCCCCAATGTCACCGCAACCTACCTACATTTATTAACCCCTAATCTGCTGCCCCCAACGTCGTCGCCATCATTCTAAATTTATTAACCCTTAAACCTAAGTCTAACCCTAACCCTAACACCCCCTAACTTAAATATAATTTAAAAAAATCTAAATACAAATTCCTATCATTACCTAAATAATTCCTATTTAAAACTAAATATCCTATAAAATAAACCCTAAACTAGCTACAACATAACTAATAGTTACATTGTAGCTATCTTAGGGTTTATTTTTATTTTACAGGCAAGTTTGAATTTATTTTAACTAGGTAGAATAGTTACTAAATAGTTATTAACTATTTACTAACTACTTAGCTAAAATAAATACAAATTTACCTGTAAAATAAACCTAACCTAAGTTACAATAACACCTAACACTACACTACAATTAAATAAATTCCCTACATTAAATACAATTAAATAAATTAAATAAAATTAGCTAAATTACCACAAAAACAAACACAATTACAGAAAATAAAAAACAAATTACAAGACCTTTAAACTAATTACACCTAATCTAATAGCCCTATCAAAATAAAAAAAGCCCACCCAAAATAAAAAAAACCCTAGCCTAAACTAAACTACCAATAGCCCTTAAAAGGGCCTTTTGCGGGGCATTGCCCCAAAGAAATCAGCTCTTTTACCTGTAAAAAAAAATACAAACAACCCCCCCAACAGTAAAACCCACCACCCACACAACCAATCCCCCAAATAAAAGCCTAACTAAAAAAAACTAAGCTCCCCATTGCCCTGAAAAGGGCATTTGAATGGGCATTGCCCTTAAAAGGGAATTTAGCTTTATTGCTGCCCAAAGCCCCAACATAAAATATAAACCCACCAAATACACCCTTAAATAAATCCTAACACTAACCCCCGAAGATTCACTTACCGGGAGAAGTCTTCATCCAAGCGGCAAGATGTCCTCAGCGAAGCCGGCAGAAGTGGTCCTCCAGACAGGCAGAAGTGGTCCTCCAGATGGGCAGAAGTGTTTATCCAGACGGCATCTTTTATCTTCATCCTTCCGACGCGGAGTGGCTCCATCTTCAAGACATCCGGCGCGGAGCATCCTCTTCAATCGACGGCTTCTTTGGAATGAATGTTTCTTTAAGTGACGTCATCCAAGATGGCGTCCCTTAGATTCCGATTGGCTGATAGAATTCTATCAGCCAATCGAATTAAGGTAGAAAAAAATCCTATTGGCTGATGCAATCAGCCAATAGGATTGAGCTGGCATTATATTGGCTGTTCCAATCAGCCAATAGAATGCGAGCTCAATCCTATTTGCTGATTGTTGTACTTTGTAGCACTTTAGTTATGAGTTTTATGTTACGGCTTTGTAGCATAAAACTCATAACTACTGACTTTAAAATGCGGTACGAATCTTGACGGGGTAGGGTGTACCGCTCACTTTTTGGCCTCCCAGGACAAACTCGTAATACCGGCACTATGGAAGTTCCATAGAAAAAAGGCTTTACAAAATTTACGTAAGCTGGATTGCGGTAAGGCCAAAGAAATGTGCGGTACACCTATACCTGCAAGACTCGTAATACCAGCGGGCATAAAAATCAGAGTTAGGAACTGTTAACGCTGCTTTTTAAGCTTACCGCACAACTCGTAATCTAGCCGAAAGTCTTTATATGTTATGGGTTGTTTACAATCCTTAAATTGACATGCATTTTAGGAGAATCCCTAATCTATCCTCTAAATTGTTTTCTTATAAAGATTAAGTCTTAGTCTAGTCATTGTATCTTTTAAAGTGACAAAACTATTTTTATTGTTTCCTTGTGTTTGTTCTTGGAGCGTAATATCTGCTCATTTGGACACACGTCTGCTCTGAACTACATTATAGAGTTTTTATGAAAATCTTAAAAGGATGTTCCTTTTAATTTTCTTTGAGCCCTATGTCTCTTAGGATGATACTGTCTAGGCATTGCCACAGTTTTCTCCTTAATGTCCAAAGTCTTTATGGTGTCACATGCAGTGCCCTGCCGTTCCTCTCCATCTCCTGGAGGAGTTATTTGCTTGCAGAATTATCTGCCCAGGTGGCTTTTGGCATCTGTGGCTTTATCTGCCCTTTCTTTTATTTAAGGGAAATCGCAAGAGGTTCTTTAAGGAATCAGATAGTAAGGGTTCTGCTCCGTTTGCTGCTTCGCATTTTGTCCTTCTTAAAGTTTTATGAGCAGGATAGTCGGTAGCATCTGAGGGTTAAACCTCTGATTTGGACAGTGTAATTCCTTATTCTGGTACTGAAGTAGTTATCTTCAGATTCAGGCCTAATCTACCTTTTATTTAGAAAAGGTTGGCTACTTGGAAAACGTTGACTCTCCTGTCGTTGTCAATCCTCAAGAATCTATAGAATTTTATATTTACTAGTATTAATTTTTTTTTAAAATGTCCTGTTCTCGACCGTGCTAGGAGAATTTTCTTGGGTTGGGAGAAGTCAGGGATTCCTTTTCCCCTTCTCCTGTCTGTAATAATCTGTCTCCTTTAAATATCATGGTGCTTAAGGTAGTGGCCATTGATATTCTGGTTAAGAGAACTTCTCTCCTTATTTAGGATAGCTGTACGTTTACGTCTCTTTATGGACAAGTCTAGCATCCTTTTGATGCAACTTCTTGTCGGATTCCATTTTGGTGGACTCCATAAGGAGATCAATGTCAGAAAGGCTGTTAGGCCAATAATTTATTTTTGTTGCTGCTCTTTTTTGTAGCTCAGGAGTCTTCCCCTTTATCTTCCAAGCAGGAGCAGTCCAAGTCCTCTGGGATTCCCAGTTAGTCTTGGATAAGGGGGAAGTTTTGTCCTAGCACACCGGGCATTACAGCTGTTCAGCTGAGAGTCCTACTTGTGACTTAGTGGTACAGTCTATGCCTTATAGTTCTGCAGTGGCAGATTCAATTTTTAGGGTTCCTCCAAATCCACACATCTGGCATTAACTAAATAATTCCTATTTAAAACTAAATACTTACCTATAAAATAAACCCTAAGCTAGCTACAATATAACTAATAGTTACATTGTAGCCATCTTAGGATTTATTTTTATTTTACAGGCAACTTTGTATTTAAAAGGGCCTTTTGCGGGGCATTGCCCCAAAGTAATCAGCTCTTTTACCTGTAAAAAAAAATACAATACCCCCCCAACATTAAAACCCACCACCCACACTCTCAACCCTACTCTAAAACCCACCCAATCCCCCCTTAATAAAACTTAACACTACCCCTTGAAGATCACCCTACCTTGAGACGTCTTCACCCAGCCAGGCACACGTGGTCCTCCAGAGGGGCAGAAGTCTTCATCCGATCCGGGCAGAAGAGGACCTCCAGAGGGGCAGAAGTCTTCATCCAGGCAGCATCTTCTATCTTCATCCATCTGGAGCAGAGCGGGTCCATCTTGAAGCCAGCCGACGTGGAGCATCCATCCAGACTGACGACTACACGATGAATGACGGTTCCTTTAAATGACGTCATCCAAGATGGTGTCCCTTGAATTCTGATTGGCTGATAGGATTCTATCAGCCAATCGGAATTAAGGTAGGAAAAATACTGTTGGCTGATCCAATCAGCCAATTGGATTGAGCTTGCATTCTATTGACTGATTGGAGCAGCCAATAGAATGCAAGCTCAATCCTATTGGCTAATTGGATCAGCCAATAGGATTGAACTTCAATCCTATTGGCTGATTGCATCAGCCAATGGGATTTTTCCTACCTTAATTCCGATTGGCTGATAGAATCCTATCAAAAAACGAAAAAATGGAAGGCTGCTGAGCAACAGGTAAAAAAGAGTTTATTCCATTTAAAAATATGACATGAAGACACAAAATAACAAGGAGGGTATTTAGCCATCTAACATGTTTCGCGCTGATACGCGCTTACTCATAGATGCTAAGTGCAAGTAAGAAAGGCTAATGCATTTAAAGGGCCAGGCACCAATAGGAGACAAATCTGTTAAGTGACGTAATGCAATCAATTTCACACATATAGTTTCTCCCTATTAATTACTGTACTCTGCCCTATTTAGATGCAATAGGTTGTATATTAAAAACAAATACATATTACTTGTGAAAGTATAGCAATGCTTGGCTCATAGAAAAGTTGCATCAATTATATTAAAATTAAAAAATTACAGATTGTTCAGAAGCAGTTTACATAGAAAATAATGTAAGAAAGATAAGAAAAGAAAAATAGATGGTTCCGTATACCCAAATCTATATTTGTCTATATTTGTCTGGATTACAAGAGAGATATATATATGGGGTCATACATGTGGTCATATATATGCATATATATATTTTTCAGCATCTTAAAAGGCATGTATATGGATACTTATGCACATTTATGCATGATTAACTCAAATATTAATTTAATTTTTGTTGATTTTCATATACATGTATTTTGTTTTTTGTTTTTTACATATGTCCAATGCATATATTTTGTCAACTTGAGTGATCCCCTCAATTATATTAATACATGGTCATAACGCTATCCTTTGAGAACAGCTGTACATGGTTGCCTCTTAATATATTTTAAATATTCTAAATAATTTTTCACCATGTTACATATAGGGATGATAAATACCAATTGTGCTTCAATATGAATTTATTATGTTTCAGGCAATATGATTTTGTTTTGTTGTTTTCTCAATTTATGGCATGATATCATCTATTTTTCTTTTCTTATCTTTCTTACATTATTTTCTATGTAAACTGTTTCTGAACAATCTGTAATTTTTCAATTTTAATATAATTGATGCAACTTTTCTATGAGCCAAGCATTGCTATACTTTCACAAGTAATATGTATTTTTTTTAATATACAACCTATTGCATCTAAATAGGGCAGAGTACTGTAATTAATAGGGAGAAACTATATGTGTGAAATTGATTGCATTACGTCACTTAACAGATTTGTCTCCTATTGGTGCCTGGCCCTTTAAATGCATTAGCCTTTCTTATTTGCACTTAGCATCTATGAGTAAGCGCGTATCAGCGTGAAACATGTTAGATGGCTAAATACCCTCCTTGTTATTTTGTGTCTTCATGTTATATTTTTTAATGGAATAAACTCTTTTTTACTTGTTGCTCAGCAGCCTTCCATTTTTTCGTTTTTTGCTGAGTCTTCTAGCGGTTGTCCTCCACTATTTGGTTGGCTCCACACACCCCTCTCCTGTTTTTGATCTGGCCCGCTCACCCCGGTCCTTTGCGGAAGTGTACTGTAGCAGCACCGACTTCTTTTCTCTCTGTGATAGAATCCTATCAGCCAATCAGAATTCAAGGAACGCCATCTTGGATGACGTAATTTAAAGGAATATTCATTTTTTCGTGTAGTCGTCGGTCTGGATGGATGCTCTGCGTCGGCTGGTTTCAAGATGGACCCGCTCCGCTCCGGATGGATGAAGATAGAAGAAGAAGATGCCACCTGGATGAAGACTTCTGCCCCTCTGGAGGTCCTCTTCTGCCCGGATTGGATGAAGACTTCTGCCCCTCTGGAGGACCACTTGTGCCCAGTTGGGTGTAGACGTCTAACGGTAGGGTGATCTTCAAGGGGGTAGTGTTAGGTTTTATTAAGGGGGGATTGGGTGGGTTTTAGAGTAGGGTTGGTTGTGTGGGTGGTGGGTTTTAATGTTGGGAAGGTATTGTATTTTTTTTACAGGTAAAAGAGCTGATTACTTTGGGGCAATGCCCCGCAAAAAGCCCTTTTAAGGGCTATTTGTAATTTAGTATAGGGTAGGGATTTTTATTATTTTGGGGGGCTTTTTTATTTTATTAGGGGGTTTATATTAGGTGTAATTAGTTTAAAAATTATTTTATTTTTTTCTGTAATTTAGTGGGGTTTTTTTGTACTTTAGTTTATTTAATTTAATTGTAATTAATTGTAGGTAATTTATTTAATTTATTTAATGATAGTGTAGTGTTAGGTGTAATTGTAACTTAGGTTATGGTTTATTTTACAGGTAAATTTATACTTATTTTAACTAGGAAGTTATTAAATAGTTAATAACTATTTAATAACTATTGTACCTAGTTAAAATAAATACAAACTTGCCTGTAAAATAAAAATAAACCCTTAGATGGCTACAATGTAACTATTAGTTATATTGTAGCTATCTTATGGTTTATTTTATAGGTAAATACTTAGTTTTAAATAGGAATAATTTATTTAATTATAGTAATTTTATTTTGTTTTATTTAAATTATATTTAAGTTAGGGGGGTTAGACTTAGGGTTAGACTTAGGTTTAGGGGTTAATAACTTTAATATAGTAGCAGAGACGTTGGGGGCAGCAGACTAGGTGTCAATAAATGTAGGTAGGTGTCGGCGATGTTAGGGACGGCAGATTAGGGGTTAATAAAATATAACTAGTGTTTGCGAGGCGGGAGTGCAGCGGTTTAGGGGTTAATATATTTATTAAAGTGGCGGTGATGTCCGGTCGGCAGATTAGGGGTTAAAAACTTTATTTAAGTGTTTACTCGGTTTACTCGGTTTAGGGGTTAATAGGTAGTTTATGGGTGTTTGTGTACTTTTTATCACTTTAGGTAAGAGTTTTATGTTACGGCGTGAGCCCATAAAACTCTTAACTACTGACTTTTAAATGCGGTAGGAGTCTGGACAGGAGAGGGTCTACCGCTCACTTCTTCCAAGACTCGTAATACCGGCGTTAGGCAAGTCCCATTGAAAAGATAGGACACACAATTTACGTAAGGGGATTTGCAATAAGCTCGAGTCGCGGAAAAAAAGTGAGCGGTACACCTGTACCTGCCAGACTTGTAATACCAGCGGGGGTAAAAATGCAGCATTGGGACCTCTCAACGCTGCTTTTTAAAGGGACAGTCTAGGCCAAAATAAACTTTCATGATTCAGATAGAGCATGTAATTTTAAACAATTTTCCAATTTACTTTTATCACCAATTTTGCTTTGTTCTCTTGGTATTCTTAGTTGAAAGCTTAACCTAGGAGGTTCATATGCTAATTTCTTAGACCTTGAAGCCCTCCTCTTTCAGATTGCATTTTAACAGTTTTTCACCACTAGAGGGTGTTAGTTCACATATTTTATATAGATAACACTGTGCTCGTGCACGTGAAATTATCTGTGAGCAGGCATTGATTGGCTAGACTGCAAGTCTGTCAAAAGAACTGAAAAAAGGGGCAGTTTGCAGAGGCTTAGATACAAGATAATCACAGAGGTTAAAAGTATATTATTATAACTGTGTTGGTTATGCAAAACTGGGAAATGGGTAATAAAGGGATTATCAATCTTTTAAAACAATAAAAATTCTGGTGTAGACTGTCCCTTTAAGGCTAACGCAAGACTCGTAATCTAGCCGATAGTTTGTTAACCAAACTATCCTTGCATTCTACAATGTTCCTTTACAAATGTTGCTCATAATATCTTTAATATTCCACTACTTATACTGCCTGATGATGGCCCTAACTGCAAGTATAATATTCCAATACACAATACAGGTAGAATATTTTGGATCTTTTCCCATTTTTCTTCTACAACTGGTTTCTAATAAAATAGTATATAGATAACAGTTTACTTACTTAAATATGAATTATATGCAGTTTGCTCTTTAACATGAAGCCAAATAAATTTCCTGCTTCTTGCTTTTCTTCAAAAATATGTGTGGCTACATAGCCAAAAGGCATTATTAAATGTTACCTTATGAATATATGAACTTCCATTTAAAATCACACATAATAAATATTTTTCATAAAGTGTTTGTAAAATGTATTAAATGATTCTGTTTTAATTCACACAAAGCTTTGACTAGGTTGTGTTTTTAATCATTTTGAATGTGTTTTAGATTGTCAAGATGGATACGTAAATTGATATCTAAAAGTAATGATAATAATATGTTTTGAAAAATGCAGATTTTGAGCCAAACTGAAATTTACAAATACATTTAACGCAGGGTTATATGAAATAAGACGTGTACTTCCCTGCAAGTGTAAATCCTCCAGTTCCTATATTATTCTATGGAACATTTACACTTGATTTAAAATTAATACAGCTTAACATATTAAACATATTTTGAAGTGTGAAATAAAAAAGGTTCCTGGTCAGCAGAATTGTCATAGTGGACCTATTTTAGTGACTGCATCACTCCTAAGTTACTAATATCTAGTGAAAGCAGATTATAAGGTCACTAAATATTAGTGGTTCCTAACTGATGGTTGCTATAACTGTCTTGGATATTGTAGAAATGTCATTGTCCATTGTCCATCCTACAGCTTCCCTATCAGGGTAAAAGTCCCACTTTCTATGAACCTATGGCACACCCTTAAAATGTACACAGCCCATCCATATAGAGATTCATTCTACATTAACCACACATCATAAACATTCCAAAAATATTGACTACCTATAAACAATAAAAACTAAACCTTGAATCCTGATTAGTTTAGTTCATACAATAATCAAGACCAGTTAAAAATAAATAATGGGGGGGGGGTGAATTTCCAGGCAGCAGCCATGATATTGTGAGCAGTTGAAATATTCTTATTAATCTTCCTAATAGATTTGAACATAAAGGACATCCAGGCTTAATCTGGGGTTACTAGATTTTGTTGAATGAGATTAACTGCTTATTGGAGCTCTGGCTCCTGTATTCTGGAACTTTTGTTTTATAGAGGAAAAAGTCATTGGCATAGAATTTGTAATGGGGAATCATGCATTGTTATCATTATTTTTATTATTAATGATTATTTATAAAGTGACAACATATTATGCCGCACTGTCATATTAGTCATACAATTATGGAGTTAAAAAATGGAAGACATTTGCATAAAGTATACAGTTATAAAATACAATAATCAGAATACATTTACATTAATCATAAGGGTAGAGGGCCATGCCCTTCAATCACTGTAAGCTGTAAACCATCTTTACATAAAGTGATCAACAGGACAGGTGCACTTGTGAGCTCACATTCTAAAGAAAGTACATGGGGAAGCTGAGGTAGAGAGAAACATGAGTAGTAGAGACATCAAAGTAAATTCTATACATCTTTGAACAGATATGGTTTTAAGGAACACTTGACGTTATTAAGACTAGAGGCAAGTCTGACTGAGCAAGGCATAGAGATCTATATGATAGGTGATGTTCTAGAAAAGTCTTGCAGGCAAGAGTGTGAGGACGTAATGAAAGACTAGGAGATAAGCAGGTCTTGGGCAGAGCAGAAGGGACTGGTTGGGGAGTATTTGTATACAAGAGGTGAGATATAGGAGGGTGCAGTATTTGTGAGGGATTTGTATATTAGAGTCAAGATTTTGAATTGAATTCTTGAAGCTAAGGAAAGCCAGTGAAGGTGTAGGCATAGAGGCGCAGCAGATATGGAGCGATGCTTAAGGAAATGAGTCTTGCAGAGGCATTCATGGTGGATTGCAGGAGGCAGCTTGGGAGACCAGGGAAGAAAGAGTTGCAGTAGTCAAGATGGCGAATGATAAGGGAGTGGATAAGAATGTTAGCTGTTAGAGATATTTTTAAGGTGGAAGGAGTTAGCTAAGGACTTAATGTGGGAAGAAAAATAAAGTTCTGACTCAAGTATGACCCCTGAGTGGTAGAGGTGATAACAGAGTTGTACACAGCTAGTAAGACTTGGGGAATCAAGAGATTGGTAGAGGAAGGAAATAGGAGTTCAGTTTGAAAGAGGTTTAGCTTCAGGTAGTGAGACGCCATCCAGGATAAAATATTAGCTAGGCAGCTGGTGAGATGAGTCAGCAGGGAAGAGGAGATACCTGGTGCAGACAGGCAGATGTGGGTGTCATCACATGTCAGATGATACTGAAACCCACAGAACTTGATTAGTGAGCCTAGAAATGATGTGTAGACTGTGAAAAGAAGGGGATCTAAAACTTAGTCTTGAGGTATCCCAACAGAGAGGGGCAGAGAGGGGAGTAAGAGCCAGAGAAGGATACAATGAAGGTACAGTTAGAATGGAAGGAAGAGAGCCAAAGTAGAGCTATGTCACAAATATCTAAATAACAAAGGGTCTGGAGTAGCAATCAATGTTCAACAGTTTTAAAGGCTGCAGAGAGGTCTAAAAGGATTAGCATGGTCATTGCGGGTCATTTGTCACCTTGGTGATGACAGCATTGGTAGAGTGTAAAGGATCAAGAAGATGGTTAGATAAGAGAAAAGATGAAAAGTGTTTGTAAACAATCTGCTCAAGAAGTTTAGAGGAGAGGAGAAGAAGAGAAATAATAAAACATCAAAATTAGGTGATTACTAATAAACTGCTAGCACATCAATAAATACATATAATACAAAACAACCAAAGTGCAAATAAGCAAGGATATGTCAAAGGAAAGTCCAAATAGGGAGAAAATCTGCCTCAGGTGCTGCTTGATTGCAGGGGATCACAGGAAGATATGAAAGGAAGGAAAAGGACAAATATAGTGAAGTATGTATGGATCAACTAATCCAATCCCACAGGAAACAATACTCACATTAGAGAGAGCTATAACTAAGCTCTTAGTGATGTTGCAGGTAGGTATAAAGCACCACAGCTCACAAGGATACTCCCAGGATATAGTAGTTAAAATATTTTATTAAAAACAAGGAGAGAAAAACAGACTGTATTAGTCAGATACTAAATAGGCATAAGACAAACCGGCAAAAGAAAACAGCCAAACAGCTTTACAATTTCCAATCATCCGGAAGCCCTAAAGTTCTGATCGTTAGGTAATAAAAATGTCCGTTTATGTCCACAAAATTCCAACGCACGTTTCACTGGTCTAATGCCAGCTTTTTCAAGGATCCTTGAGATTCTAAAAAAAATAGATATTTGCAGCTTCCACAACAGAATTAGACAAATCCCTTAAGGGATTAAAGGCTTACCATGTTGATCCCAGGAAAGGAGGGGGGAAAACACATAACTTAATACTCTAAATATATTTTAACCGCCCCACAGGGCCAACCTTAATAATGACAGACACAAGTTTTGTGTAAAATTGGACCATCACTGGTTCCCTTTATTAAACTATTAATTTAGGAATAAATAGCAAATTAAACTGACAGACTAAAGATGGCGGCAAATGAGAGGCTAAGACTAAACCCCGGACTGTAGAGGAGAGCAGCCCTATCTAGGCAACAGCAGAAACTCTGCTCGGGGGATGGAGATGCTACTGGGGGTGTTCTGAGTTTTTCTGGCCTGTCTACCCGGACGGAGGGGCACTCCAGTTAACTGAAGTAATCCCTATCTCTGCCATAGCACCCTACCTACAGTATCCTTCTCAAGCTGCCATCAGGGTGGGAGGGCGGGCAACGTGTCAGCTTCCTGTCCAGGATCAAAGAGGCCCAGGAACTGCAGGCACCAGCATAAGAAAGGTAAGCCACTCTGTGCCCCTGCAACATTGTTGCAATTTACTCAAAAAACTCCCCTCTATCTTCACTCTCCCTGGCAGCCTTAATCCTTATGTCGCTGCAAGCCTATTTGGCTCTACACTTACTTAAGGGATTAAAGGCTTACCATGTTGATCCCAGGAAAGGAGGGGGGGAAATACGTAACTTAATACTCTAAATATATTTTAAGCTGCCCACAGGGCCAACCTTAATGATGACAGACACAAGTTTTGGGTAGAGTTGGACCATCACTGGTCCCCTTTATTAAACTATTAATTTAGGAATAAATAGCAAATTAAACAGACAGACTAAAGATGGCAGCAAATGAGAGGCTAAGACTAAAACCCGAACTGTAGAGGAGAGCGGCCTGATCTAGGCAACAGCAGAAACTCTGCTCGGGGGATGGAGATGCTACTGGGGGTGTTCCAAATTCTCCTGGCCTGCCTACCCGGAGGGAGCGGCACTCCAGTTAACTGAAGTAAATCGCCCCACCCTCATCAGCCTGGCCATCACTCCCCCCATTCGCCATCTCCATACGCTCCTGGCCGCAAACCTCCCGCCACAAGGGATAGCATCTCAGGTATCAATTGCCACCACCTACAAGACCTGACTTACAGGAAGGGAGCGAGAGCCCTCATTAAATCCCCTAAAAATAAATCTAGTCCTGCATTAGTTAGGTGGACCCCATCGGGTCTATAGAGCTCCTGCTTGTTGGCCGTAATGGCATTGTGCCGTACCACAAAGCCATGGGAACCAGTGACGGAAGCTCCCACATCCCTGTTTAACTTCTTCCTGACCCTATAGGCTGCACTAGAGGATCCCATATAGCGCCACTGCTGCCTAGCTATCACATTCTACCAGCCTATGATGACGCCGGGCATCCATGCCCTTAACCAGCCTAGGTCAGACTGAATGATTTTGGTCAACTCCAATGAAGGAATCGCACCCATATCATTACCCCCCATTGACATTATTATCATTCACATTATTATAATAATGTGTAATTTACCCTACCGCCTATGGGCGTCAGTAAGAACATTGGGAAGCTGGGGCCAACACATACCCCTAAAACCCAACCATCGGATCAAAGCTTTGGCCGTGGGAAAACCCAAATTCTGTCCCCCAATTTTGGTGAGGGCACGGATCACCACCCAATGAATAAGAGAATGGCCCACAATTTATACTCTTGAGGCAGCTGTCAGGGTTTTTTCCCTGTTTTGTTTGCCATGTGCTGCTGGCAGCCATTTTACTCACCTCTCTTGCTGATTATGGTGCATTGTGGGGGATGCTGCTCATTTCCTGCACTTCCTTTTATGGCCAGACTGGTATGCATCATCTGTGTGAGAAAGGATGCAGTCTCAGAATTTTGATGTCATCACTTATTATTTAAAGGGCCTCTGTTCAGTATGCTTTGCCTTCGCGTTGTCATAGACCTGTTTGTGAGAGTTCCTGTGTATTACCTGGATGTCTGACGTCCTTCCTGGTTCCTGATCCCTGGCTTGTTCCTGACTCTGCTGTTTTCCTTGTTCCTGATTCCGGCTCATCTGACTATTCGCTTTGGCTCCTGACTCAGCTCGTCTGACTACCAGCTCTGGTTTTGACTCCTGGCTTGTTATTTGACTTGTGGACCTTTTATTATTTTTTAGGTGTGATTATTTTTGCACTTCTCGTCTCAGTCTGATTCCTGGCACCCTGACAGCAGCCTTCCGTGCACCTTTAAAACAGGAACAACAATTAGTTAACCTTAAGCACAAGTGCCCCCCCCCCCCCCTTTCCACAGAAAAAAATGGGTCCGGAAAAACACAGTTTACCCGAAACAAAGGTCTCCTACTTATAATGGACGAACGTATCAATTTGAGCGCCACTGACCCAGTTTTTTAATGATATGCTTCTGTGCTTCTTGCAAAGCAGCATGTGTCGCCGCCCCAATACTAAATGAGTGAAAGGTTATCTTAGAGGGGTCAAAACCGGCCATCTCCACCACCTGCGCTAAGATCATGTGGAACTGGTCAGTAGAAAGCCCCATTATCATGCACTAGGAATTGCCCTCCACCTGCCAGCCTGCACTGTAAGTATGCTGATAAAGTCGCTAAAGGGCAGCAAACATCCCCTTGATCTGAGAAAGTTAGCCAAGTTCCCCTAGCTTCTTGGTCCGTTTTTGATTTCAGGATGAAAATTAAAACTGATGGAGTGGAAATCTTGACATGGTCCAACTGTACGCCCTTGTTAACATGCTGTTTTGAAGGGGATACCAGTTCCGTGATTCGCAGGGCACCTGCAAAAGCTAGGACAAAAGCTGCCTTGAAAAGTGTAACCTCGAAATCCGAATTACAAATATTAGGTAAAACCACTACCAGCCTCTCAAGCTGGTCCCATGTAATGGGCTCCCTGATGTCACCCCTATTGGCTTGCAACCTCCCCCAACCCTTGAGGGCCTGCCTAATGAAAAAAATTCCCTGTGGTGTCACCTGATCCCAAAAGTTTAAAGAAAAAGGATAGGGCCGCCAGACGGGACTGGACTGCCCCTTTCCACAAACCTGCCGCTTGCATGCACCCCAGCCACTCACACAACATCACCTGAGAGCTAATGGATGACTCTGCCCTTCGCGTACTACAGAATTGATCCCACTCTTTCCAATGGCTAACGTAGGTTCGGCAGGTCGCTGGGGCGAGGGAGGAGTGGACTAAGGGGATTAAGGAGAGCCAGGTTCTACCAGCTGCCAAATAAAACTAGGACAGATTAGTCCTTCTTTGGCCGCAAATAGTGCTAATCTCCTAAACGTCACCCAATCAAACCTAGAGAGGGCATCTGCTAGCACATTGTTGACCCCTGGAACATGACTAGCTTGAAAGTGAATGTTAAGTTGAAGACACCTTAAAACCAGATGTCACAACAGCTGCACCACAGTAACAGAGGATGCAGAGAGTATGTTAATGGAATGCACAACACTCAGGTTGTCTGTCCAAAAATTTACTGATCCATTCTGCAGCCTCTTCCCCCATAGCTCAACTGCCATGACAATGGGAAACAATTCCAGCAGTGTTAGATTCCTGATGAGAGGAGCGGAGCTCAATTCTGGTGGCTAGGGCCCGGCACACCACTCCCCTTGAAATTAAGCCCCGTTACCCTGAGACCCCGCTGCGTCAGTAAACAAATGCAGAGTCTGACTAGATATTGGGCTAGATTGCCACACACTGATGCCGTTAAATTGGATCAAGAATGCCTCCCAAACTTTCAGGTCATCTACCATGTCTCTTGAGTATTTTGTCACCCTGCAAGCAAAGTTCAATAAACCCAGTAAAGACTGCAGGTCCCTCAAAGATACATATTTCTTGGAAACAGCCGCCCGAACTGAAACCAACATATTCTGTACCTTCTCCATGGATAACCTGCAAACCATCTGCAAGGTGTCTATTTCAATGCCCAGGAAGGTCAATGTAGTGCATGGACCCTGGGTTTTATCTTCCACTAGTGGAACTCCTAGCTGAGACATGAGGCCTCTCATCTCTACCATGAGCCTGAAACACCTGTCTGTATCCTGTTCCCCTACTAAGAGAAAATTGATAGTGAGCTATGTAATCCCCTCCCACCCATTTGGCCACTGCCCAATGCAAAAATGTGCTGAAGCACTCAAACAGCGAGCATGAAATGGCGCAACCCATAGGTAAGCATCAGTCTACATAGTAGCTACCTTCGAACTTACATCCCATAAGGGGAAAGGACTTGGGGTGTAAAGGAAGGTGACGAAAAGTGGACTCAATATCCAGTTTTGCTAGCAAAGCACCCCTCCCGAACCCATGGACTAAGTCAAGTGCCTTATCGAATGACTGGTAATGAACCGAGCTGAGCTCGGGGTCAATCGCGTCATTGACTGAGTTGCCCTTGGGATAAGAGAGGTGCTGTATCAGGCGAAACTTCCCTGGTTCCTTCTTTGGTACCACTCCCAAAGGAGAGATCACCAAGTTAGGAAAAGGCGGGATGCTAAAGGGGCTCACTACTCTACCCAAGGCTATTTCCTTCGCTAGTTTATCCCTAACCACTACTGGGTGCTGATACATGGATTTTAAATTACGATGGTTGTGAGAACCCATGACAGATTTGCTGATCGGGATCACAAATCCATCCCTAAATCCCGCCAAGAGCAAGCCTGCTACTTGGCGGTCTGGATATGTTCGCAACCATAGCTCAAGGGCGTCCACTCTCACCGGGTGGGTGCCCTTAGCTGCAGGAGGTTGCCAGGCTGTCTATTTATCTGCATTAGAGTCAATTCTCCTGGAGCAATCTGCTCCCGAATGAAATGCCCCGCAGAACTTGCATACGTGCCGTACAAACAGACAGTGCCTTTGTCACACCTTTTTTCCTGAAAGGACCAGCACTCCCGGCCCCTATGCCTATTCCTGCTCTGAAACCACGCCCCTATGCCTCTACTAGCTGGCGGTGGGGAAGGAGATCTTTCTGAGCCTAAACGGGACCACAAATGCATTTCCTGAGACCCAAATGCTAGGGAAGAATTTCCTGCCATTTTCCTTCTAAAGTTAGAGTCATAGTCCCTCCACACACATTCACATTCTTCCCAGTATTTACATTCTGCACCGTCCCAACATTAGGCTGAATAATTGGGGCATTGACCCTATGATCTATTCTGTCCTGCCCCAGCCCAAGCATTAGCATGCATTCCAACATTGTTACTATTATCATCAGCCTGCACAATCACATCATTTCCCCTCATGTTGCTGTTATCATCAGCCTGCTCAGTCACAGCATTTCCCCTGTTAGTTGCATTGTTACAGCTTTCACTCACAGAAGTATTAAACCCCATCACTGCCTAAAATTAAATTCCCATGAGCTTCCTTTTCTACCATCACATTTTTATATTGGGCAAAACCTTGCATAGACCCCCCTGGGCCCCTTCGGCGACCGACTAGGTGGCCCCTGGCCAGAGAGCACTTATGGTGCTCACCTGCCAGGGATCTGCGTCTGATCAGCGAGCGGCCTCGCGTGTACTGTGCAATTGCGCTAACATCACCGTAAATGACGTCAGTGCAGGCTCAGATGGACGCCGGGCCTGGATCCTGGGTAAAGATGCGACCGGAGCTGGATGCCACGCCATAGCCTGATGGCCCAGATAATTGACCGGGATGGGAGCATACCTAAGGGCAGAGGGAGACCCTATAAGGACCTCACGCTCCACTAGTGGTGCATGAGGAGGTTCTGGGGCAGATTTTCCAGTGGGCGAGGGGGCCGTGGGAGGAGCTAATGGCCACAACGAACGCCTCTTGGGGGTCAAAAAAGATGGCGGATCTGGAGCCAAAATCATTTGTCCCGGGGGGTCTTGTGGGCCATGCTGGGTTGTTTGTAAATTACTAATAGGCTGTCCAGAGTTAATAGCAGCCGCTAAAGAGGAAAGCAGGGATGCCACAGCACCTGCCGCAGGGGGAGGGCTGCGAACATGCCCAAAAATAATAAATCAGGAGTAATAGTAACAGGCAAATTAACTGTGGATGCCAAATTAGACTCCCCATCCTGGGCAATAGGAGAAGTAGGCTGGGATTCTGGGACCACTACTGGAGAGGTTGGAAGAAGGGAAAGGGGAGGGGTGTGGATGTCCACCCTAGTAAGTAAGGAATGACTGGTATTGGGTACAGTGGTTTGAGCAGGGACCTGAATAGGGGGGGGGAGGGGGAGAGGGTGGAATTTCAACAATGATTTGGGAGGTAGGAATAAATTCCTCAACTTCATTGATACTTAGCTGCTGTTCTTGTAGTCCATGCCGAGTAACTGGTATATTTCCCTCTCTAAACCTCAGGGGGGAGCTGAAGAGCATCTTGAACGTCTCATGATGCACGAAGGATTGAAGAATAGAGAGGAGAAGATGCAAGGAGAAGATTCAACTTGTCAGCTTCCTGTCCAGGATCAAAGAGGCCCAGGAACTGTAAGCACCAGCATAAGAAAGGTAAGCCACTTCCTGCCCCTGCAACATTGTTGCAATTTACTCCAAAAACTCCCCTCTATCTTCACTCTCCCTGGCAGCCTTAACCCTTATGCCGTGGCAAGCCTATGTGGCTCTACAATTACTTTCTTACCTCTACCTACATTCACCTCAAATTATTCTAATTTCAGTAGTCATGTGTTGATACATATATAAAAATGTAGAATATTAAGCCAAGTTTTAATTGGTGTTGTTAATCATTTTAGTTGGCCAATAGCCTTTAAGCTGTCTGCCAAAAAACATAATACCATCCAGTGTTTTATAAAACTGTCAGATTTTTATTTTGTGCTCATCCAGTATATGACAGAAGAATATTGCTTTGAGGCAACATTGAAGTCATGAGCCTGAAAACAATACATTTCTCTCAATTTATATCAAGACCATTAACTAGTTTCAGCTGTACAGTGTTGTTAATGGACATGTTTTCGGCTTCCTCTAGTAGGCATAAAGGATCAGAATACCTTATATAACTAGTGTTGCCAAATGTGAAATATTTTTAAAACTTGTAAAACACAAATATATTCATAGGAAAATGTATGAAATAAGAAACTCTAAAATTTCATAATACAACAGAAAAAATATAAATATGAATATATAAGAATATTAAATTCAATTTTAAAGTAATAAAGAATTTATAATTATTTAAATAAGATATTCATTTGAGTCTGACATAGTTGTAAATTAAATCGTTTATTAATTTTTTTAAAATATACTGTCATGCCTGGCTGAGTCAGTTACTAAGTCGCTGAATGTAAAATAAAAATAAGGATAGAGTTACACTTAAAGGGAAAGCAAACACTTTCATATTTTATATAACATGTTTTGTTATATGTAATAAAATAACTTTGCAATGTATTTTCATTATTTATTTTACCTTTTTGTGTAATTTATCTCTGAAACTATTTTTTTAATTCTCATAACATGAAAAGCACCCTGCTGACTTCTTCAGGCTTACCCTGCTCAATATCTTTCCCTAATTGACTTTACCTGATAGCAACTGCAAAATAATGCATTTTATACTATATTAGCCTTGTTGTCTGCACACTCAAACCCAGATTGGCTCCTTAAAATGAGGCAAATGGTGGGAGGATTTTGACTATTTAAAAACAATTGCTGCTCAAAGGATATGAATTTATTTTAAAACCTTATTGTGTAGCAACACAACAGAAATGACAAGGTGTTTACTGACCATTTAACATCTGACGATATTACTTGTAATGAGGACGTATCAACATAGTGAAAAACAGAAGCAGATAACACACCAGAATAATTAAATAGCACTTTGGGGACTTAGTAACTAGGCCTTACTTCCTTAACCTGACTTTTATTTCATTTTAGATTTACATTTAGATTCCATTAGATTTGATATATTCCATAATAAAAATGTAACCTAAAAAAAATAATTTAATTGTAATATGTATATTTTTTCTTGCTTCCCGAACATCCATGCTTACATGATGTACACTTAAAGTGAATTCCCAATAAATGTTTAATTAAAAATATTTAATGTTGCCCCTTTTTTTGTGCATACATTAGACTTAAGAAACTTAATTGTACTACATTTATTACAGTTATTTCTTGATACATGTGGCAGATCATTTGTATTTTTTTTTCTAATTGGCCACAGCAAAAGTGATAAGATAAAGAATACTCAAGGTTTTTTGTTTTTTCTGGGTTTGTCTTTTGTAACACAGTATGTAATTGTTGTTGTGTACTATGCTTATACTAAAAATGAGTTTTATGTCCCTAAATAAGGGCTAGATTATGAGTGGAGTGCAAATTTGCGCTCCTGCAAATGCTTCATCTGTGCTCAACTTATATTACCATTGCGGACACATGTATTACAGGTCGCAAAAAACACTTCTGCGCTCTCGTGGTCGCATCCTCGCACACAAAAAAAGACTTTCTAAAGTTGTGAACACAATAAATGAAATAAATGCATATATATTTATATACATACTATTTATACATGTGTTCCTAACGATCCCTATGTAAAATCACTTTTGGTCCATTTTTTTTCTATCACCTGACATCTCATATCTTTGAGCCCTTATAACTTTTATTGCAATTTGTTTTTTAAAGAATATTTATTAGATAATGATATTATGAGAGTAATTGTACTTTTAAATGTACTTTTGATGTGTTTTGTGACACTTTTTTGACTTGCGTAAAAGTTAACCAGAGCTCTGAAGTCGTTGAAATCATTCTAGCGTAAATCACGATTGCACTATCACGTGTTTGCATTTACATTCAACTTGTAAAACAGGCGTAATTAGCCACAAATAGCCACAAAAACCCTATATTGCTTGCGCGCAAATGACAGTGCACCACTCGTAATCTAATCCTATATAAATAAAACTGATTAACCCTATTAATATTATGAATTACTTGTATTGTTCATAAAAGCAAAAGCAATAAAAGGGCTATAATTAAAGGGAGATTCCATCCCTAAACATGCCTTTATGGGTTAAACGCAGTGGTGGGATTTAGCTGGTTCTCACCAGTATTTAAGAACCTATTCCTTAAATGTCCCAGGTTCGCAAAAAAGCAGTCGTTGAGTGTATTAACTGCACATGGGTATGGTACACTGATTATTATATAAACTTAGACTAGAAAGTTAAAGAACCTGTTGCTAAACTTTCTGAATCTCACTACTGGTTAAACATAAAGTTTGATCCCTTCATTTGTGTCTTAACCGGGTGGGCAAAACCATGTTAACTCCAGATTTACCTTATTTATATGCAAGCCTGGAACCTTTTTCAACCACTCAGACTAAGCAATCTGCTGACAGATGTTATGGGACGCAACAGTTATGTGAAACATACTAAACACGTTCTTAAAGGAACAAGAAACCCAATTTTTGACTTTCATTATTCAGATAGAGCATGCAATATTAAACAACTAATTTATCTATATTATCAAATCCCACTCTTTTGTATATTTTAGACAAACTGTGCATAAATGACCTGCTAATAATTTGGAGTGGTACTAAATCGGTAGCTCAGAACATTGTAGATTAGCTTGATATGAATGATTGTAAGATGAAGTTCACGTTTGAGTATAATGCTGACACAATTAACTAATCTAGATGTAACATTAGAGGTAGAAATGAATAGAAACATTTCTATGGAAGTTTTTAGAAATCTTGTTTCAGGGAATATCCTACTTCACAACAACAGCTCCTATCCGAAAGGAATTGTTCAGGCTGTTGCTAAAGGGCAGTTCTTTCAGCTTAAAATAAATTGCTCAGAACCAGATCAGTATGTGAAGCAAGCCCATCTTTTAGCTGTGCAGTTAGAAAATAGGGGATATTCAATGAGCATGATAAAAAGGTCTGGTGTACAGTCTAGAAAAAAAAAACTCTGTTGAAAGTTAGGGTAAAAGCAAACAGACCTTCGTTTGAGGGGGTTACAGCTGTCACTAGGTACAGTGAGCAATGTCATCAGATTTTTAACATCGTTTTGCAGACATTTTTTTATTACTGGCAGCAGACCATCGCTTAGCCTGAGTGGTAAAAACTGTTGCAGGTTTGCATATAAAAAAGCAAATCTATAGTTAACATGGTATCACCCACCCAGTTAAGACACAAATTAAGTGGAGTGGTATTTAGAGCTCCCGCTTGAGCTTAAACACTGCTAGAAGTAATCTTTTTGAGTGCGAGGTTTAGTGTGTGCATTACAAGTTAAAGGTAACAGTTTTGCGTGCAAACAAAACCCAACGTGCACTAACTTCAAGGCCGTCGGATATTGTGACCGCACTAGACTTCAACTGAGAGCGTAGAAGAAAAAAAACATTTATTGCTCTCATGCTAAGATGATAGGAGTTATTAACCCCTTGACCCAATAGGATGTATATATATATATATATATATATATATAATTCATTAAAATTATGGGGGGAGATAAAAAACTGAAATTAAAATCCTCCATGTCTCAAAATTAAATCAATGTAAATATTTCATAGGAAATTAGTACATCTAGGCAAGTATCCCCACTTGCTTTTCCCCAGAAATTCTTAATATAGAATGTTTCCAATGCACAAGAGAATTGTGGGTAATATATGGAAATTAGATATGCAAATTCTCATTTTTTTTGCTTCAAAAATACTGTTTTGACACAGCGATCCTTTTAAACAGGATTATGACAGCAAACCAGAAATCACTCAATAGACAAGCCTGTTTCGTTCTTTTTGGAACTCATCAGTAGGAGATAGATTTCTGGTTGCTGCATTGGAAAAGCTATTTTCATGGTTAAACCAAAATTCATTAAAATTATGGGGGGAGATAAAAAACTGAAATTAAAATCCTCCATGTCTCAAAATTAAATCTATGTAAATATTTGCATAGGAAATTAGTACATCTAGGCAAGTATCCCCGCTTGCTTTTCCCCAGAAATTCTTAATATACAATGTTTCCAATGCACAAGAGAATTGTGGGTAAGATATGCAAATTAGTTATGCAAATTCTCAGTTTTTTTGCTTCAAAAATACTGTTTTGACACAGCGATCCTTTTAAACAGGATTATGACAGCAAACCAGAAATCACTCACTAGAAAAGCCTGTTTCGATATATATAAATACCTATACCTATATATCTATTCCTATAGATATATAGGTATAGCTATATATTTTACATTAACATTATCACATATATATAGAGAGAAATATATTTAATAATAAAAAAAAATTGTATGTGAAGATCTTAGGAATGTAAAATATGTGTAGCGCGTTTTGGGTTTCGCAGTTTTGGTCTAACGTGGTGTCTGGTTAGCACACATTAAGAATTAGTTATCTTAAGGCACATTATTGAAGTATTAAATATGAAATATTGATAAAAATATTATTTATTATTATAGATACTGTAAAATATACATTTATATTCAATGTATTTTTTAGAATATTTTAGTACATCTAGAATAATTATTTACATGAATTATTAAAATGTTTCAATATTTTATATTTAATTAATAAATAGCGCACCTTAAGATAACTCATGTTGGGTTAGTGCACATGAAGAATTAGTGTACTCCGGTCGGACTTAAGTGCGCAAACTGGGCAGGAGTACATTAATTCTTCATGTATGCTTACTTGACATGAGTTATCTTACCAATAAAATGGATTTTTAGCTATCGGTGCTGTACCCTTTACTATATTTAATTCTTAAAAGACATTAAATACCAAAGCAATGAAAAGGCAATATCCATTGTTCTTAATAATTTTTATTAGTTAGTCAGGATACATGGTATATGTTTCTTCAATAATGTGCCTTCAAAGGACATTAAACACATTGATATTGTAATATAAAATGTTCAGTTATGTACAGTTAACAACTTTATATTATATGTTAATAATTTATTTTGTTCCTTATTATTATCATTTATTTGTATAGAGTCGCCAAATTCCATAGCGCGTTCCTTGAATTTAATTCGGAAAATTGTGAATTTCTATTTAATGTGTAAGTGTAGACTCCAAACTTAGCTCTTCTGTATTCCACATAGTCCTTGGTTGCACACTTTACTGACCTCTTTATAATTGGGTCTTGTTGGCCTGAGCAGAGAAAGAACCCTAAGTTACAACATAGCAGCATTCTTTCCTTTATGAAAACTCAAATTTTACTCTTATAGTTTCACAATTGAAATAACTAATATATGTTTTTTAATACATCTGCATATTTATCTTAGAGTAATGTTTGTTTTGAATACATTGTTATATCTATAGTATTTACTTAACTTACAGGGAGATGAAAGCCAAAACTTTCTTATATTACATAGATAGAGTGTACAATTTTAGTTTCCAATTTACCTCTATTATCAAATGTTCTTCATTCTCTTGGTATCCATGTTGAAAGAGCAGCAATGCACCCCTGAGAAGTAGCTAAACACATCAAGAGAGCTAATGACAAGAGGCATATTATGTGCAGCCACACTCCCAGTAATGCACTGCTGCTTCTGAGCCTACCTAGGTATACTTTTCAACAAAGGATATCAAGAGAAGGAAGCACATTAGGTAATGGAAGTAAATTTTAAGTGTTAAAATTGTATGCTCTATCTTAATCACAAAAGAATAATGTGGGGTTTTGTGTCCCAATTTTGTGCATTAAAGTGGATCCTAAACATGTAGCTTCATCAACTTAAAAATACAAAAATATTTTCTTAAATTCTTATTGCAAAATGAATTATTATTATTATTATTATTATTATTATTATTATTATTATTATTATTAATAATAATAATAATAGTCATCATCATCCTCATAATTATCATCTTCAGATCAACCATTGGTTGATCAGCTCAGTGAAATCAATAGCGTTGCCTGTATTTTGCAGCCATTAAAGGACCACTCAATACAATAAAATTGCATAATAAAAAAAAAAGATGCAATAACACTTTCAAATAAGCAGTAGATTTTTTTCTGGCAATTTTTTTTTTTTCCCATTTTCCGATGTGACAGACATCAGCCAATCACAGACTAGTATACATATACCCTGTGAGCTTGTGCACATGCTCAGTAGGATGTGTTTCCTCAGAAAGTGTGCATATAAATAGACTGTGCAAAATGTGTTAATGGAAGTAAATTGGAAAATGTGTTGACTGCTTGCTTTATCTGAATCATAAAAGTTTATTTTGACTTGAGTTTAACTTATCACTGCACAGATTGAGTTTTACTGTGCAGGATATAACTTTACAAAAAGTTATTAAATGCAATTTAAATCAAATTAAAATGAAATAAAATAAAACAACTCCCTCTTTTCAAAATTACCATTTAAATTTTAAAGAAATTTGTGTCAATCCGATTTTTAATAGTGAGACTTGATCGTGAGAATTACATATTTCCCATGGGGAATCACATATTTTTTGAATCACACATGCTTAGTCAATGATTAGGTGAAAAAACCTTTTAAACACCTCAAAAACACCCAAAAACACATTGGAGAATACCCAAAAACACCCTGGAACACCCACCAACTATTTATTTGATTTTTTGTGTGCCTGAGAGATCACAGTTTTGTTCAATACTGTTCTACCAAGGGAGACTACTTTAACATATCAAAATAGCAATAATAATATTTAATGTACATGCATTTACAGATTAAGTTTTGCAAATTTGTTTTATTAGTAGTGCGGTTATTTTTCCCCGTTTGTAGCTGTTCTTGTTGCTATTTGAGATATCATGTTTTTGGGCAATATAATACAGCTGTATATATTTATATATTAAGGATGTGCATTTGTCTTATTCGTGTTACGAATGGTGAATACGGCCACCAGCATTGGCACTCAGCATTTTTAGAGATGGATATCTTAGTGTGAAAGTGCAACACACAAATATCTGTCAAAATCCAGATCTTTGTGTGTTGTACTTTCGTAAAGAGAAATCCAGCTCCAAAAAAAGCTGAATGTCGCTGTCGGTGGCCATATTCGCCATTTGTTGTAACACGAGTCACGCAAATCCGCATCCCTAATTAATAGCTGGAATAACCACTGGCAATCATCTAGAAAAGACAGATGAAGTGAGCCTCAGTACATTTTGATCATGATTTCATTTGAAAAATGAGACCCCTCAATAACATTGATAGCCTCCTAGAAGGGATACTAAACCCAAATTGTTCTTTAATGATTAAGATAGAGCATGCCGTTTAAGCAACTTTCCAATTTACTCCTGTTGTCAATTTTCTTTGTTCTCTTGCTATCTTTATTTGAAAAGTAGGACTGTAAAGCTTAGGAGTCGGCCCGTTTAATGTTCAGCCACCTGGATAATGCTTGCTTATTGGTGGCTACATTAAGCCACCAATCAGCAAGCACTACCTAGGTGCTGAACCGAAAATGGGACGCTCCTAAGCTTTGCATTCCTGCTTTTCAAATAAAGATAACAAGATAACAAAGAAAATTTGATAATAGGAGAAAATTACAAAGTTGCTTAAAATTACATGCTCTATCTGAATCATTAAAGAAAAAAAATTGGGCCTAGTATCCCTTTAAATCAATCCCAATGCATGTGGTGATTATCGACAGCATTGCAAAGCTGTCACCTTTAACAGCACACTGTCACTAAGCTGTCTCTACTTGAGGTTTTATAAGTATTTTTGAAGAATATAGTTTTATATATTTTTTTAAATCATTTTTATGGTTGATTATTGCAGTCATGCGTAATAGGTATTTAAAATGCAAAAGTAAGACTTTTTCATCTGCATTTTTCTTTCCATTCAATTACACATAGAATGATTTAGTCATTGAGTAGGGGTTGCCATATTAATGCCTCCAGTCTGTATTGGTATTAATAATAGCAACTCTCTCCGGCTCTAATCTGTAAACTGCCAGACAAAGCAACTATTATTTACACCAGTTTACCCACAGTGCTGTTGCTACAAATCTTGACATTGACTCTTTATAATATATTGATTAGCAGTTACTTGATATAAAAAATGGGAGCTGGTGAGACTCGTTAATAACAGAAGCTGTTGAAACCTGCAGGAGAAAATATTGCTATATTAGTTCCCCTTGAGATCTACAAATATATTGTAGTAAGTCTGTACAAAGAATATATAAATATACCAAAACTGAACTAAGCAAGCTGGGCATCCATCTTTTGTTGTGTCTCTGTTATCATCACAAGTTTAGTTAGGAAAAAGAGTGTTGGAAGCAAATAGATTTGTATTAATACTGCACTTATATTTTAAGTGTGAAAGTCTACTTTTTAATCTTTACAGTCTTTAAAATGCTTACTATAATGTTCCAAATGTTTATACCGCTTTACAGCTACATCAACGTGATCTGACATTTCTTATATTTAAAAAAAAAAAATGCATTGGACAAATTTACAAAGATAACTTGTTTAACATTTGGGAGGGCGATAAAGTCATACGACATCTATAGCATTTGTTGTTGGATAATTTGAATATTACATTTAAAGAGAGCATTAGAAATACTGTTACAAATATAAAGATTTGAATTTTTCAAATTTGAATATTGCATAATTTGAAAATTACGTTTAAAGAGTGCTTTAGAAATACTATTACAAATACAGATTCAAATTTTCGAATTAGAATATTGCATAATTCGAATCGAATTATTAGAAACATTTGAATTGAATATTACATTTAAAGATAGCATTAGAAAAAAAAAAAGAATGTTAGAATGTTGTGCAAACATTTGAAATTCGAAAAGAATAAACGAATGTGATAAAATTTGTTTCAATTTTTGAATGTTGCAAAATATTCGCCCATCCCTATTTATGAGTAAGGCCATTGCCTAAACATGTCGGGCCATTTTTTTTTTTTCAATTTTTGGTATGTTTCCATTGTTTTATACTCACGAGCATTAATAAAAAAAATATGTTTTTTTTATTCGGTACTCTGCAAATCTTATTTTTTTGTATACAGAAAAATAAAACATAATAAAAATACAAAAGGAATTTGCCTTCAATAATCCATGTACTAAAGTATTAGTTTTTCACAAGAGCTTTTGAAAAACATTCTAGCAATTTAGGTATTCCATTGACAAGCAGTTATATTTAATTTTGTTTCGCCCCCATGGCAGCTGAAATGTAACTATGTGGCCCCCAGGGTTAATTTACATTACAGCATCTATAACATTACAAGTAACTTGAATAAAGGGATTTTATATTTAAAATGATACGTTTAATTAATGTTCACTGAAAGGGACATTAAACACTTTGAGATGGTAATATAAAATGATAAATCGTATAAATGAAACAACTCTGCAATATGCTTTCATTATTTATTCTGTGACCTTTCTGAAGTTGTGAGCATTTCAGTTCCTGTTAGAAATGGAAGTGCAGAACACTTTTATATTCCACACAGTCATTGGCTGCATACTCTAGTGACCTATTTATAACTGTCTCTAATTAGCCACAGCAGAGAAGGTAACCTAGGTTACAACATGGCTGCTCCCATGGTTTTATAGACACTAAAACTTTACACTTGTTTTGTTAATATTTAATCAGCTAATGACACGTTAAAAAATACATCTACATGTTATTCTCGGACTAATCTTTTCTTTTATTGCATCATTCTATCTAGCATTTATTTAGTGTTCAATGTCCCTTTAAGCATAGTTTTTTTTTTGTTTTTTTTTAGAAAAATAATGAATACTATTTTTTTTCCATTTTGCTTGTGTTAGCTCTAAAGAGATATGTGTATGTCTTTTTTATGGTTTTGTACAGGACCATTATCCATATAGGGGAAAATATGTATGTTCGGTTATTTATTTAATTAAGTGTAAAAGTGCTATTTTTTCTATTTTAATTGACTGAGCAGGGTGGTTTGTATCTTTTTAGCGACTTTGCTTAATAACATCAATCACTAGGGCAGCGGATCATTTCAATGTGCTTTACTTTTGGACAAAATTGAACCAATGTTACAATTTAATAAGTAAAAACTGAATCTGTAAATGTAATTATCAAGAATATGGATTATGCTCAGCCGTACAAGACCAGCACATGTTACGTTTAGGGACATTTCTTAACTAAGTGATAATTAAAAAAGTGTTATTGATAAACAATAAAAATAGCTGATTGTGATCAAACTCTATCGGCTAGATTTAGAGTTTTGTCGGTAAGGACCCGCGTAGCTAACGCCGGCTTTTTTCTGGCCGCACCATAAAAATAACTCTGGTATTGAGAGTCCACATAAAGGCTGCGTTAGGCTCCAAAAAAGGAGCGTAGAGCATATTTAACGCAGCTTCAACTCTCGATACCAGAGTTGCTTACGGACGCGGCCAGGCTCAAAAACGTGCTCGTGCACGATTCCCCCATAGGAAACAATGGGGCTGTTTGAGCTGAAATAAAACCTAACACCTGCAAAAAAGCCGCGTTCAGCTCCTAACGCAGCCCCATTGTTTGCTATGGGGAAACACTTCCTACGTCTGCACCTAACACCCTAACATGTACCCCGAGTCTAAACACCCCTAGCCTTACACTTATTAACCCCTAATCTGCTGCCCCCGCTATCGCTGACCCCTGCATATTATTTTTAACCCCTAATCTGCCGCTCCGTAAACCGCCGCTACTTACATTATCCTTATGTACCCCTAATCTGCTGCCCCTAACACCGCCGACCCCTATATTATATTTATTAACCCCTAATCTGCCCCCCACAACATCGCCTCCACCTGCCTACACTTATTAACCCCTAATCTGCCGAGCGGACCGCACCGCTATCATAATAAAGTTATTAACCCCTAATCCGCCTCACTAACCCTATAATAAATAGTATTAACCCCTAATCTGCCCTCCCTAACATCGCCGACACCTAACTTCAATTATTAACCCCTAATCTGCTGACCGGAGCTCACCGCTATTCTAATAAATGTATTAACCCCTAAAGCTAAATCTAACCCTAACACTAACACCCCCCTAACTTAAATATAATTTAAATCTAACGAAATGAATTAACTCTTATTAAATAAATTATTCCTATTTAAAGCTAAATACTTACCTGTAAAATAAATCCTAATATAGCTACAATATAAATTATAATTATATTATAGCTATTTTAGGATTAATATTTATTTTACAGGTAACTTTGTATTTATTTTAACCAGGTACAATAGCTATTAAATAGTTAAGAACTATTTAATAGCTAAAATAGTTAAAATAATTACAAAATTACCTGTAAAATAAATCCTAACCTAAGTTACAATTAAACCTAACACTATACTATCATTAAATTAATTAAATAAAATACCTACAATTACCTACAATTAAACCTAACACTACACTATCAATACATTAATTAAATACAATACCTACAAATAACTACAATGAAATAAACTAACTAAAGTACAAAAAATAAAAAAGAACTAAGTTACAAAAAATAAAAAAATAATTACAAACATAAGAAAAATATTACAACAATTTTAAACTAATTACACCTACTCTAAGCCCCCTAATAAAATAACAAAGACCCCCAAAATAAAAAATGCCCTACCCTATTCTAAATTACTAAAGTTCAAAGCTCTTTTACCTTACCAGCCCTGAACAGGGCCCTTTGCGGGGCATGCCCCAAGAAGTTCAGCTCTTTTGCCTGTAAAAAAAAACACATACAATACCCCCCCCAACATTACAACCCACCACCCACATACCCCTAATCTAACCCAAACCCCCCTTAAAGGGACACTGTACCCAAAAAATTTCTTTTGTGATTCAGATTGAGCATGAAATTTTAAGCAACTTTCTAACTTACTCCTATTATCAAATTTTCTTCTTTCTCTTGGTATCTTTATTTGAAATGCAAGAATGTAAGTTTAGATGCCGGCCCATTTTTGGTGAAAACCTGTGTTGTTCTTGCTGATTGGTGGATAAATTCATCCACCAATAAAAAATTGCTGTCCAGAGTACTGAAACCAAAAAAAAGCTTAGATGCCTTCTTTTTCAAATAATGATAGCAAGAGAACGAAGAAAAATTGATAATAGGAGTAAATTAGAAAGTTGCTTAAAATTGCATGCTCTATCTGAATCACAAAAGAAAAAAATTGTGTTCAGTGTCCCTTTAAATAAACCTAACACTAAGCCCCTGAAGATCATCCTACCTTGTCTTCACCTCACCGGGTATCACCGATCGGTCCTGGCTCCAAAATCTTCATCCAACCCAAGCGGGGGCTGGCGATCCATCATCCGGTGGCTGAAGAGGTCCAGAAAAGGCTCCAAAGTCTTCATCCTATCCGGGAAGAAGAGTAGATCCGGACTGGCAACCATCATCTTCCAAGCGGCATCTTCTATCTTCATCCGATGAGGACCGGCTCCATCCTGAAGACCTCCACCGCGGACCCATCTTCATCCGGCGACGTCCAACTGAAGAATGACGGTTCCTTTAAGGGAAGTCATCCAAGATGGCGTCCCTCGAATTCTGATTGGCTGATAGGATTCTATCAGCCAATCGGAATTAAGGTAGGAATATTCTGATTGGCTGATGGAATCAGCCAATCAGAATCAAGATCAATCCGATTGGCTGATCCAATCAGCCAATCAGATTGAGCTTGCATTCTATTGGCTGATCCGAAAATAATTGTAGGTATTTTATTTAATTAATTTAATGATAGTATAGTGTTAGGTTTAATTGTAACTTAGGTTAGGATTTATTTTACAGGTAATTTTTTAATTATTTTAACAATTTTAGCTATTAAATAGTTCTTAACTATTTAATAGCTATTGTACCTGGTTAAAATAAATACAAAGTTACCTGTAAAATAAATATTAATCCTAAAATAGCTATAATATAATTATAATTTATATTGTAGCTATATTAGGATTTATTTTACAGGTAAGTATTTAGCTTTAAATAGGAATAATTTATTTAATAAGAGTTAATTTCGTTAGATTTAAATTATATTTATGTTAGGGAGGTGTTAGTGTTAGGGTTAGACTTAGCTTTAGGGGTTAATACATTTATTAGAATAGCGGTGAGCTCCGGTTGGCAGATTAGGGGTTAATAATTGAAGTTAGGTGTCGGCGATGTTAGGGAGGGCGGATTAGGGGTTAATACTATTTATTATAGGGTTAGTGAGGCGGATTAGGGGTTAATAACTTTATTATGATAGCGATGCGGTCCGCTCGGCAGATTAGGGGTTAATAAGTGTAGGCAGGTGGAGGCGACGTTGAGGGGGGGCAGATTAGGGGTTAATAAATATAATATAGGGGTGGGCGGTGTTAGGGGCAGCAGATTAGGGGTACATAAGGATAACGTAGGTGGCGGTCGGCAGATTAGGGGTTAAAAAAAATTAATCGAGTGGCGGCGATGTGGGGGGGCTTCGGTTTAGGGGTACATAGGTAGTTTATGGGTGTTAGTGTACTTTAGAGTACAGTAGTTAAGAGCTTTATGAACCGGCGTTAGCCCAGAAAGCTCTTAACTACTGACTTTTTTCTGCGGCTGGAGTTTTGTCGTTAGAATTCTAACACTCACTTCAGACACGACTCTAAATACCGGAGTTAGAAAAATCCCATTGAAAAGATAGGATACGCAATTGACGTAAGGGGATCTGCGGTATGGAAAAGTCGCGGCTGAAAAGTGAGCGTTAGACCCTTTTTTGAGTGACTCCAAATACCGGAGGTAGCCTAAAACCAGCGTTAGGAGCCTCTAACGCTGGTTTTCACGGCTACCGCCAAACTCTAAATCTAGGCCTATATTAATTAATGCTTGTAGTACAGTAGATTAACAATATATTCTAAAATGCGTGAAAACAATTCTATAACATTTAAAAAGCCGTGTTTGTAGTAGTTCACAACTTAAGTGTTTGGTCAATTTCTACAGAAATTTTAGTAGAAACTGAAATATACATAAGCACATTTGAATTCTGTTAAAAATCATTATTATAATATAAACTAAAAATAGTGCATGCAACTTATGTTTGTATACCCCCAAATCAAACTGAGTAAAAGTTATTACTGGATCTGTGGTCGCTTTAATTAAGTGATTTTTTTTTAATAAATTGCTTTTACTGCACATGTAACTTACTGAACATACAGCCATAATTTGTGTGAACTACATTTACAGTATGAGCCTGAATGTGGAAGTGAGTGAAATATTATTATAAAGCCTGAAATCCATTGACATGTATTTTTAATTTCCATTCAAATGCTTCTTTTAGGGGCGATAACAATATATTGATCTTTTTTTTTTTTTTTTAAATAAATCAGAGAAATAGAACAAAGTATAAAATACTTCGGTAGCGCCACAAAGAAAGATGTATGTAAAATGTGCCAATTCTCAAGGGGAGAGAAAAAAGCCTAAAAATAGCATATGTTACTAGTGAAAAACATTCAATTCAAAAAACACACACAAAAACAGGGAGAAAGAAGAAAACAAATTAGAAGAAGTGTATATGTACACAGTAAAATAATTTAAAAAAAAACCACCAGATGATCCACAATTGTTGAATATAGATAAATAGTCCTATCAGTTCCAAAAAGTCTCATTCAATGTCTTTTCTGAATCGAAATGTAAAATATGAGAATGGTGGATAAAGTCAGGTTAGCTTTTAAACTTCCCTTTTAGTGATGTTCCTTCCTCTTTTTTTGCCCTTTTTTGGTGTCCTCCGTGCAGCTCCCTTCCAAACACTGGTGTGATCTCCGTGAGAGATGAAGTATAGAAGAGAAAGCAATCTGTAGATACAGAAAAGGGGATGGAGCGCAGCCAGGGGGGAAACACCAATCTAAGTGCATATGATTTAAAAACATTTAGCACTTTATTCACATAAAACAACACATTAAAATGCGCACTTACAGACTGAACCCTCAAACATATGAGGTATGTAATTACATATTCAACTAACAAGTAATTGTAAATAGACTTACAAGCAAGAGTAGGTAACTTAAATCTGTGAGGAAAATTCCACCAATGCCCTCGCAAAATCAGAGCTAGATTGTTTTTAGTTAGAAAAAATGTTTTTCTCCATTCATACACTAAAGTTTATTAAAGTCAAAATTTTTAACCACACATACATTTAGCAAGAGCTAAAAATTAAAAACACTACACCCAAGTTGAGCTGTGATTTTTAAATTAGTCTGAAATCAGCATCAAAGGTATCTGGCAGCAAAATTATAGATATAGGCTAAGCCCTTACAATCCGAGGGCTAGATTAAGTTTAAATTTTACCAAATATTAAAGCTGCATTATACCAGACCAACAAAGGTGAGCAAGTTAAAAAGAGGGGAAAGACAGAGCTTATCCCAGAGGACCCCTGACGTACGTTTCACAAAAAACGCTTCCTCAGAGGGGTGTGGAGCCGCTGCAAAATGTCATATTTATGAGTCTTTAAAACCCTCCTCCGGTATTTGAATGGGTATGCCTGATTGCCAAAGCTCCAATTTCATTGGCTTATGTAAGTGTCAATCACCGAAGTGACTGGTGATAGGGTATGGTAGGGGGTAGTGGTTCCTGACGTCAGTGTTGCATCTGAAATGGGCGTATTTGTTTATATTTGCATTTCTGGTGCAGCCCTCATTGGATGATTGCATCAAACATATGTTACGCTGATGTACTAGGCTGAATATCTGACACATCAATAGAAAGCATGAAACAGTTACTGCCAAGCACGACCGTATATCGTGGGCAGATAGATGTTATTAGATACGTCCCTTTCACAAAAGCGTTGTACCGGGAGGCTGCTATTTTGCCGAATCACTGTTAGTCTTATTCATTCCCAGATCTAAAGAATGATACATATAGAGACATAACAATATATATCGGAGTACAGAATCGCCCTTTTAACATTGGTCAGCAGCTTGCTTTTATCGGTAATATGAAAGAATATGATTGATCAACTCGATTTAATTCTGAGCTGCCCGTATATTTATGTTTAGTCATAGGAGGAGTGCCAGAGTGTTAGTTATAAGGTTAGCTTGATAGGAGGATACACTTCCCATGTGTTTATCTTGGTCATAGGGGGCGTGCCAGACAGCGATGTGTAGCCCTCCGATTGGGCAATACTGCGTGTGTTCTATCATATGTGTCATAGTGAGATTCTATAATATTCACCCTATTAAGAGTAATTTAATTAAAATATGTATCCTTATACTGATCCGCTTGTTAGATAGGGGATAGAATAGAGAGATGATAAAATATGTGTCAATCTAAATCCTACATATGTTAGGATTAGATTTCTGTAAGTGTCCGGGTATTGTTTATTTATTCCCTATTGTGCCATAAACATTATTGGGATATAGCGTATCTAGCGCTTTTTAAGTCTTTATGAGTGAACAGCCCATGAATTTAATTCATCCTATGTCCGATTCTCCATGACATTGCGTTGATAGCGCCACTGTTTGTTGGAGAGTGCATAGGTATCAAAGATGATTTTTGGTGATGTCAATGTTGCTTTATGCACAAATATAATAGGGTATATCTTTTTAGAATATATGTATAGAAGATAGCCATGTGTTCTTACTACTTTCAATTCTCAGGTATATTCTTAGTGTACTTGTAATGGATAGTATGCTGGATTGTGTTCAAAAATGGATATTCTCAGTACTCCGGATGGCAACTTTGTTGAATGATTGCTGTACAGATCACTTGTATCTTATGTATATAAGTAGTGAATAGGAGTATTGTGATAAATGTGATGACATAGATGTGTAGAGTGTACTATTGAGTGCTCAAAAATAATACATATTGAGAGTGAACAGAAAAGAAAACAAAACGTGAAACATACATATCTAAGTGTATATAGATTACCAGAGAGGGTTTTTTTATAAAACGTATATTGATTTTCGTGTATATAGTATTGTAAATTGAATAATCAAGTGAAGGATATAATTGCCTCAAAATTAAGTTGGTGAAATTAATTTTGATCAATGTGGGTGAGTCGTGGTGTGAGCCCTGAATTATGATAAGTGATAGGAAAAGAAAATTATTAATATAAGTGATACAGTATCTCACTTACAGATATACAAAATAATTATTGAAATCATTCATGCCATTTGGTTTTACAGAATTTAGACGGTAGATCCATTTGCACTCAAGTTTGAGTAATGTTTTCTCCAGATTGCCTCCTCGTATTCCTAATGAGGCTTTTTGAATGACCATATATTTCAGGTTGGTAGTGGAACACTTATGATGTATTTGAAAGTGTTTTGCGACTGATGTTAACTTTTTGCCACGTGCTTCATCCTTATTGGCATTTTTTATATTATTAGCGTTTTCAAGGATACGTACCCTGATCTCACGGGATGTCATGCCAACATAGATCATTTTGCATTGGCAAAAGAGAGCATATACAACCGCAATAGTTCTACAGGAAAAATGGGAGGCTAGATTATATGAATGGCCATCTTTATCTTGGATGGTTTTGGACTTCATTACATATGGGCATGCAGAGCAAGTCCCGCAGGGATACATCCCTGGGTCAGTATCCTTTTTCTTAAAAGCTCTCACATAATTAATGGAGACAAGTCTATCCCTAAGATTTGTGGGTCTTTTGTACCCAATAGAGATTCTGTCACCAATACTTTCTTTCAGAGAAAATACACGAAAATCAATATACGTTTTATAAAAAAACCCTCTCTGGTAATCTATATACACTTAGATATGTATGTTTCACGTTTTGTTTTCTTTTCTGTTCACTCTCAATATGTATTATTTTTGAGCACTCAATAGTACACTCTACACATCTATGTCATCACATTTATCACAATACTCCTATTCACTACTTATATACATAAGATACAAGTGATCTGTACAGCAATCATTCAACAAAGTTGCCATCCGGAGTACTGAGAATATCCATTTTTGAACACAATCCAGCATACTATCCATTACAAGTACACTAAGAATATACCTGAGAATTGAAAGTAGTAAGAACACATTTCTATCTTCTATACATATATTCTAAAAAGATATACCCTATTATATTTGTGCATAAAGCAACATTGACATCACCAAAAATCATCTTTGATACCTATGCACTCTCCAACAAACAGTGGCACTATCAACGCAATGTCATGGAGAATCGGACATAGGATGAATTAGATTCATGGGCTGTTCACTCATAAAGACTTAAAAAGCGCTAGATACGCTATATCCCAATAATGTTTATGGCACAATAGGGAATAAATAAACAATACCCGGACACTTACAGAAATCTAATCCTAACATATGTAGGATTTAGATTGACACATATTTTATCATCTCTCTATTCTATCCCCTATCTAACAAGCGGATCAGTATAAGGATACATATTTTAATTAAATTACTCTTAATAGGGTGAATATTATAGAATCTCACTATGACACATATGATAGAACACACGCAGTATTGCCCAATCGGAGGGCTACACATCGCTGTCTGGCACGCCCCCTATGACCAAGATAAACACATGGGAAGTGTATCCTCCTATCAAGCTAACCTTATAACTAACACTCTGGCACTCCTCCTATGACTAAACATAAATATACGGGCAGCTCAGAATTAAATCGAGTTGATCAATCATATTCTTTCATATTACCAATAAAAGCAAGCTGCTGACCAATGTTAAAAGGGCGATTCTGTACTCCGATATATATTGTTATGTCTCTATATGTATCATTCTTTAGATCTGGGAATGAATAAGACTAACAGTGATTCGGCAAAATAGCAGCCTCCCGGTACAACGCTTTTGTGAAAGGGACGTATCTAATAAAATCTATCTGCCCACGATATACGGTCGTGCTTGGCAGTAACTGTTTCATGCTTTCTATTGATGTGTCAGATATTCAGCCTAGTACATCAGCGTAACATATGTTTGATGCAATCATCCAATGAGGGCTGCACCAGAAATGCAAATATAAACAAATACGCCCATTTCAGACGCAACACTGACGTCAGGAACCACTACCCCCTACCATACCCTATCACCAGTCACTTCGGTGATTGACACTTACATAAGCCAATGAAATTGGAGCTTTGGCAATCAGGCATACCCACTCAAATACCGGAGGAGGGTTTTAAAGACTCATAAATATGACATTTTGCAGCGGCTCCACACCCCTCTGAGGAAGCGTTTTTTGTGAAACGGGGTCCTCTGGGATAAGCTCTGTCTTTCCCCTCTTTTTAACTTGCTCACCTTTGTTGGTCTGGTATAATGCAGCTTTAATATTTGGTAAAATTTAAACTTAATCTAGCCCTCGGATTGTAAGGGCTTAGCCTATATCTATAATTTTGCTGCCAGATACCTTTGATGCTGATTTCAGACTAATTTAAAAATCACAGCTCAACTTGGGTGTAGTGTTTTTAATTTTTAGCTCTTGCTAAATGTATGTGTGGTTAAAAATTTTGACTTTAATAAACTTTAGTGTATGAATGGAGAAAAACATTTTTTCTAACTAAAAACAATCTAGCTCTGATTTTGCGAGGGCATTGGTGGAATTTTCCTCACAGATTTAAGTTACCTACTCTTACTTGTAAGTCTATTTACAATTACTTGTTAGTTGTACCTTGCTCATAACTTTAAATCTGTGGCAGGAGGTATCAGTGGTTAGGAGATTATAAAACTCAAATTGGGCCATTCGCCCTTAACCACTGAATCTCTTGTGTATAATATACTCTGCCCCACCCCCACCTTCTCTCACTTTAAATTACATATTCATACAGATGTCCACCATAAGAGCGATACTTCACAACCACAACTGTAGTAAAACTTCAAAGGCCCCCTTTCAAACAGTGTGTTGAACAGCCCGCTGTGTAGTAACAATAAACGGGATTCCTTTCTTTATGCTATAAGTCAGTCAAGAAAGTCTATGGCATAAAAAACCCACAGTCACACCGGGCTGTTTAAAGTTCAGGGGGCATAGAAGGTTGTATATAGAGAACACAGGAGGAGGTAAAAAATACTGTGGCAGCGTGTATTCTATGAAAGCCGGCTTGGATCCGCCGCTGCTCACAGCTTACCAGAATCCTCCGTGTATATGATGGGCGTGGCATTACGCGTTTCGCTGGGCTCCTCCCAGCTTCGTCAGAGGCAATACCCATCCATCAGCCTGACGTCTCCTTTATAGGGAGACCCAGACTAATGCTCAACAATGGGAACCCACCTACAATGGACACGCCCGCATATAACAATTGCCGTGGTAACGACCATTGACAATACTTAGCCGTTATTAAAATAACAAACCGATTAGCAGTACTATTCCTGTTTAGACATTAAAAATGATAGACATACTTATAATAAAAAAAGACACATATTTAAAAAATGCGCATATTCAAAACTGGCACATATGTTTAGAATAGCGTTACTTGTATGAATGCATCAATCTAAAATGACATGTAAAAACCATCATGAAATAAATAGTAAACCATTTAGAAAGTGTTTCCAATTCATACATACACTCACATTTCCCTATGTGATTTATAAGAAATAGAAAATTAGCACATGCACATAAAAATATTATGTCAATACATAATGACCCAAAATACATAAATAAATAAATAAAAAACTAACCCATATATATATGAAAGAAGAAACCAACCTCTCATTCCTAGATATCGAAAAAAGCTGCTAGATCAATATCACGGTTGAGACCTCCTGGACCCATAGAATTCAATCTATGGATCCAGTATGTCTCTCGTTTCCTCAGCTCCAGCAAGCGATCACCTCCTCTCACTTTACCCTTGATATGTTTGATGGCTACAACAGTGAGCCCGTTACTTTCCCTATTGTGATGCTCTAAAAAGTGGGCCGAGACCCCATGACTATCTAATCCATTTTCTATGTTCCTGAGATGCTCCCCAAAACTTGTCTTTACTGGGCGTTTAGTACGACCCACATAGATTTTGTCACAGGAGCATCTCAGGAGATAGACAACATAGCATGTCTTGCATGTCATCAGATCTTTGATTTTAAAGTCATTGTCTCCCTTTGAAATGCCAAAGGATTTGTTTTGTGAACTTATATGAGCACAACACTTACAGCTTCTCCTACCACATTTGAAGAAACCATTTGTATGTTTTTTCAGCCAGGTATTTGTGTTTGAAGACCTCAGCATACTTGGACTAACTATATTTTTTTATGTTGACATTTCTCTTAAACACTACCTGTCCCCTTTCATTAATGGATTCTTTCAACAGTGGATCTTGCATTAGAATGGGCCAGTGTTTCCTCATAGCCTTTTCAATATCTCTAGCGGCTCTATTATATCTTGTCACTAGTTGTATTTTCCTCCTACCTGTTTCATTCTCTCCCTTTTTTATATGTCTCTGTGAGGGGACAGTCTCTTTTTTCACCACTTTCCCTTTTAAAAGGGTATCTCTATCCATCTTTTCTACTTTTCCCTGAGTGGCCGCTAACATGGTTTCAGAATAACCCTTAGCCAGGAATCTATTTTTAATTAATTCCGCCTCTCGTAAGAAGTCCACCTCTCTTGAACAGCTTTGTCTAGCCCTTTGAAACTGTCCAAAAGGGATGTTTTTCTTCCATTTATCGTGATGTCCACTCTGGGCATGTAGATAGCCATTTGTATCGGTGGGCTTCCTGTATAAGCAAGTGTATATATTTGCACCTTCCTGTACTAGTAATAAATATAAAAACATAATCCTTTCCGTGTTATGCTCCATAGTGAATTTTAGGTTCATAGTGTTTTTGTTTACATATTCCACGAACAATTCCAGATCTCTTACTGAACCCTGCCACACCATCAGTATGTCATCTATGTAACGATGCCATCTGATGATGTGGCTTTTGTGTGGGTTTCCGCCATTGTGTATGAACAGGTCCTCCCACCACCCCATATAGAGGTTCGCAAAATTGGGGGCAAATTTAGTCCCCATTGCGGTACCTCTTGTCTGTACGAGGTACCTGTTCTCAAACACAAAATAGTTCCTGGTTAGGATAAAATTCATTGCTAGATCCAGGAAGGCACTTTGTGTTTCGTTTATATATCCACATTTCTCCGAAAAATATTTTACAGCTGTTATACCTAGTGAATGGGGAATGGACGTATATAATCAGAGAAATACTTACAAATGGATTTTGCATCCAAGATATTTTCTATGAACTTGCTGTGGATTATATTTACATAAAGGGCCAGATTATGAGTGGATCGCTATTTAACGTTCCCGCTCAAGCGTTAACTGTGCTAGAAGTAAGATTTTTGCACTTGTCGGGTTGCACTCATATTATGAGATGATAGTAAACTGTTTTTATTCTTGCGCAAACCTGACACTCTTAAAAAGCCAAATTAAGAATATTGCCTGCACGTTCACGTATTCCCCCAAAGAGGTCAATGGAGAAAAAAAGTGGAAAAAAAACGTAACACTCAACTCTTACACAAACCCGATTGCATATTCTCATGTGCGCTAACCGGACATGAAAATATGAATATTTGACATTCAAATGTTCTTCACATACAAGAATATGTTCTATGTATTCATAAATAAATATGTCTATACAGTAAATACACAGTATAACACTTTATTAAATATGAATATTGCATAAATATGCTTTTTCATGTTTTTAGCTACTTGAATGCAAAGGGCTCCAAGGAACCTATAAATATGTCTATATATGTATAAATATGTGTCCAATATTTAACTGCGAGGGGGGGGGGTGGCGCAGTAGCGGGTGAAGCCACCTACCTGAAATTAGTTTTTGCAGGTTGGGATGTCTGATATACTGAGGAACTTTTGAGCATAAAAAACCCCAAAACAAAACAAAAAACATTCTTTATTGTATATATTAAAAAGTTATCATCATTAGGCTAACCAATCAGAGTGTTGGTGAGACCCTAACCAATAAAATCTCCTTACACAAAACATAAACAGCTCAAAGCCACTCCAACACTTACTATTAGAGCATCATAATCCATATATAGATATACATATTTACCCTCACTGCCTCAATTGACCATCCACCACTGGTTTTAACCTATCACAACTACGTTATTTTAATGCAATATAACAAATGAGCCAAAGTTTGTTGGGACAAAGGGGTTGATTACAATCCTTTAGAAAACATTTCTAATCATTTTCTACATAAAATCACTTTTTTGTAATTCTTAAGTTTTTCCAATCGATTGTAAATGACACGAAAGTAGCTAATATGCCTAATTGTATTGTCTACAGTTTGTGAACAATAAAAAATCTCGGTCTAAGCTAAAGTGACCATATTGTTAGTTCATATACATACTCTTTATATGACCTGTAAAGATATACTTTTTGTGCCATTATATTTGTTTTCTTCTTTTTTGCAAGCTACCACTGGCTTTTTATTCAGCTCTAACATCAGCCAAAAGAGTATTCTTAATTTAATGTGGAGGAATAATTTTAACATCTGCCACCTCCATCACATGAACCCCATAACTGGAGTCAATTAGAGACAGATATAAATGAGCATGTGCACTGCTCAAGTGCTCAATGTTTAGAGTTTTGAATCCTAGATGCACTTTTGATTTTTAAGGGCAATGGAAAAAAAATTCAACTTATACAGGTAAATTGCCATAAAAGGATTAGATTATGAGTGGGGCACTGCTTAGCACTCTCTCGTGTGCATAAACTTCGCTAGTTGGAGGCTTGTTGCTTGCACTTGCATGCTTGCAAGTGGCTGGTTATTGCTACCCCAAGCTCACGGTAGCAATTAGACCTCTGGTTAATTTTAAAAATGTCCCCAAATTGCCTCCAACATTTAGTGTAGTGTAAAAAAACAAATATACTAAACTGCTGTGCTTCCAAAAAAAATCTAAATCTAAAACTCTATGTGTATTATCAAGATTGCAAAAATGCAAAGGTACATGGGTATAATCAAACATCAAAGGAAGAAAAATAATAAATGTAAATATCAAAAATAAATACAGATAGTAAATATGTATACACACAGTCAGTGATTCTGTTTGCTGAGAGTCTAAAAATCACACCCCAAGTCGTGAATCAGTGTATTTATAAGATCAAATGTCCAATATAGGATCTCAGGTCCAAACTGATGTGGATGCTGCTAAGTTAGCAAGGGGGAAATCCGTGATTCGCCTCCCAAACGAAATACTGTGAAAGAAAGAGAAGAAAACAAGCACAAAACCATTCTAAGGGTAAAAGTTTTAATGTTCACATGAAAAGTGCAATGTAAAAACAGACGTACAAAATTTAAGAACAAAATGTGCACTGAAAAGATGTAGATGTAGTCCTTCTCAGCAGCAAGCTATGAGTTTATTCCTAGGTCCGCTGTTTGAATCCTGCAGTGTCAATGTGTGATCACGGCTTCGTAAGTTCCAGGTGAGCGGAAACAATGCTAGGACGTTATGCTTGCGTCGGATAAGTCCCGCTGAATCCTCAACATGTTTCCTCTGCTTACGACCAAATTTTCTCAAGAGGGTATAGTATAGGCCCCATGTACCTTCCTTAAATGTCTGACAAGCCGTCAATCAAATATACGTGTCAGTCAGCATCGGATAGGCTGGATTTCGCATATAATCATGCTTTTGATTGGTCGTGGCAATATGTCAAACACTTCAATCTCCAAAAAGTTGTTACATTTAAATAGAGATACAAAAACTGTTATTGTGTATCTTATAGTCTTAGAGAAAATAACGGATTAGTCATACAATTTGGAAAATTCATACAATGTCATATATACGAATAACTTTTAAAAGATTTAAATATACCCTAAAACGATATTGCTAAGAAAAGAAACCAAGCACGATTAATTACATCTTATATGAACACAATTAATATAGTAAAAATGATCTGATATATAAAAATAGATCAAGGCAGAATACATAAAATTCAGAGTATAAAATTAATTTTATGCCATTTTTATACTATTTAAAAAGTTTAATCCTATTTGAAAAAATTCCCTATTTCTTAGTGTTATTTTACTTATTTCCTAGCAAGGATGGATATAAAAATATATATACTTATTGAGATAGAATATCTAGAAGTATGAATAAATATATGTAGAAATACTGGAGAGTTAGGAATATATTATAAATCCAAATAAGGTGAATGAACCTTTGTCAAAAAGTATATTCCTGCTAAAGTAAATCTACACTGAGCATTTTCAAATTCTGCTCTCCTGGGTTCTAAATGAAAACAGACAATGTAATGTATGTGAATACATTTTCAAACAGAAAAGGCTACATGAAAGCCTGTAAATTAAGGTCTATGTTTAGTCCTTTAGGGCTAGATATATTAAGGGTGTTAAGTTCATGAATCCAGTAAGTCTCGCATTGTCGCAAGGTTTTCAGTATATTGTTGGAACTATTGGGAGGTATACAATCAATTAGTTTGATTCATAATCCATTAGGATTTGCATTATGATGCATTCTAAAATGATCGGGTACACTATGGGTCTCAATTTTATTATTAATATTATTGCAATGTTCACTTAATCTACATTTAATCATTCTTTTAGTTCTCCCATTATAAAAACAATTGTATTCGCCTGTTAGGATTAACCGTATTTTGTATATTTTGAGTTTTTATAAGCCTAAGTTTAGACAGAGCTAACATGTTTTTGAGATCTCTATTCTTTTTAAAGGTAACAAGTAGTCTCCCAGGGAGTATTTGGCCTAAGATTGGATCACTAAATAAAATATTCCAATGTTTTTGAGTATGTTTTCAAAGCATTTGCTACCCTAACTATAAGTAGTTATGAATCTAACTTCGTCCTTTTTCACAATCATTTCTTTACTTCCATTTGAGGGGTTGAGCATAGCATCTCTATTCATTTTGGATACTTTATCATTAACTTTGTTAATTAGCAGAGGATCATAACCTTTTTCTTTAAACCTATTATCCAATATTGTAGCTTCTTTATTATAGTCTTAGTCATGTGTGCAATTTCTTCTTATCCTCTGATATTGTCCCAGGGGGATGTTATTTTCCCAACTCTGGAGATGTCCGCTCTTAGCATTGAGAAACCCATTTTTATGTAGCTTTTTTTTACTAATAACTGCAGGAGGCATGAGAATGAGGCTCCCATTGGAGACTTTGGAAGCAAGCTCTCGTGAACACAATGCTTCCATGCAATGTGAACGCGAGGTCACGTTCACATTTCTCCTAATTTTTAATAGCAGTGCACATTTGCGTACGCTGGTATTACTAAGTGGAGTGCATATATCGCTTTTGCAGAACTAATATTTTGCACTCCATTTATAATCTTGCCCTTAATATAATTCCTGGCTTAAAGTAACACTTAATTAATATGTAAATATTACTGTCAAATTTATTGAGGATTTTATTATTGAATAAATCTATAAGTTGCATGCAACAAAAGCTGCTTTATTTTTTCATATGAGAGAAAATTATGCAATTTGCTGAGTTCAGACGACACCCAGTGAGTTTGCCACTCATATTTAAATCTTCCTAAGAGATAAAGTTTGGATTATATGGGATTTTACTTCACTTGCATTGAATAGTTGTATATGTTTATCTTTTTTATTTTATGGGGTTTTGGTTTATGTCTGTTGTAGCCCAAAGCAGTATCTATATTTACTATTGACAGCTATATGCTTCATAAACTCAAATCTAGTGGTTGAAAATACTTTGAACTCTGAATTGTCAAATGTTTGCACTTAAAATAGGAGTCTAAGCTACATCCGTCTAAAAACGCACCTTTAAAAAAATTTTAATTTCAATAATTGTACGTCTGTACTACTAATTTAACAAATCTATTGTGATTTTGATACATTTTTAAATTAGAAATTATTCTTTAAAATGTGATCATTTTTAAAGAAGCATCAGTGGTTTATTTCTCATAAAGTTCTAGATTACAAGTGGCGCACTATTTAGCACTCCCGTAAACACTGATAGGAGTAATATTTTTGAGCACTCAGGTTAATGTGCATATTACAAGTCCAAAGTAAAAGTTTTGCATGCAAGCAAAACTTTAACGTGTGCTAACTTTAGGACTTCGGATATCATATCTCAAAATCAGTCTGCAGATCCACCCACCAAAAGCCAACTACCTGGGTGCAAAAATGTCCATGAATAGTGCCACAAATTAATGCATTTGCAGGCTTTTCTCAAAGTGAAAACAACAAAGGTTTATTACACTTATATAGTGCATACAATCAAATAACAAATGTGTATATACCCCATCACAGATTCATGTGGTGCCAAACAGTCTATCTTGGAATGCAAACATGCGTTCCATCGTAACATGAAACCGGAAGTGTATATACCTCACTTCCAGTTATATAGAAAAGTGCCTATACAAATAAAAGTATGACAGATGACATCAAATCTACTTAGACAAGCAACAACATCAACATCTATTAGTGTCTCATATGTGCGTCAAAAAAATGTGTTTGTATCCCTGAGCAAAAGATCATTGTCAGTGTTTACCCCGTTACCAAGGATACCAATGTGTTACCATGGCAGCCAACCTAAACAACATACAGTTGTGTTGTTTACAGAAGTCATATATGTTTAGTATCTGCTCTATATGGTACTCATTATGTGTTACGAGTATATCTGATCAGTAATATCGCCTTACTTAGCAGGTTATGCTGGATCCATTGTGCTCAAATTACCTCAAAGCAGAGGTTCGTTTATGTACCCGATGGTACACTATATACAGTTATATTTTGTTTAAATTATGTTCATTAAAATTGAATTATTTAATAAATATTTATTTTCCATTGCTATAGCTTGTAAAAATTAAAAAATATGTAAAACGACCGAGAGGGGGAACATTTATGTCATCCCAAGGTATTACCTCACATTTTATATAGTGAAAAAAAGAAAAAAGGTGAGTAAGCCTAATTAGTTGTTGCAGCTAAATCACAAAACAAAGTCCAGTGTACAAAAACATATTAAAATCTCTAAACATATATCACCAATCTAGTGTATATCTATTTACATTATATTTTGTCCTGCATATTATATGCAAGGAATAGGACTGGTATACCCTGTGATACATAAAGCAAGAGGATCCTTTCCATGATTTTTACCTATACAAATGTATATTATAGGCATACTTGTGTGGAAATGGGTGACAATCATGATGGCATAGCCCCAATGGCAGTGTGATTGGGGTACCACCCTCTCCACCAGCATTAAAGAGATGGTATTAGAAAATACAGTTGCTATTTCAGCACCTGCATATCTACCCAACCTCAAGGGGTTATGTCTCCATGGAATGCACCCCTGGTATTTAATACATATCCTTAAAGCCCTGGGGTGGATGTTATTTACAAGATGAGTGTTATTTACATACGCCTAGATTTAGAGTTCTGCGTTAGACGTCCAAACCAGCGTTAGGGGGTCCTTACGCTGGTTTTTACCGCCCGCTGGTATTTAGAGTCAGTCAGGAAAGGGTCTAACGCTCACTTTCCAGCCGCGACTTTTCCATACCACAGATCCCCTTACGTCAATTGCGTATCCTATCTTTTCAATGGGATCTTTCTAACGCCGGTATTTAGAGTCTTGGCTGAAGTGAGTGTTAGAACTCTAACGACAAGACTCCAGCCGCAGAAAAAAGCCAGGAGTTAAGAGCTTTCTGGGCTAAAGCCGGTTCATAAAGCTCTTAACTACTGTGCTCTAAAGTACACTAACACCCATAAACTACCTATGTACCCCTAAACCGAGATCCCCCCACATCGCCGCCACTCTAATAAAAATTTTTAACCCCTGATCTGCCGACCGCACACCTCGGCAACCTACATTATCCCTATGTACCCCTAGTCTTCTGCCCCTAACATCGCCGACCCCTATATTATATTTATTACCCCCTAATCTGCCCCCCCCCAACATCGCCGCTACCTTACCTACACTTATTAACCCCTAATCTGCCGACCGGACCTCGCCGCCACTATAATAAATGTATTAACCCCTAAAGCTAAGTCTAACCCTAACCCTAACACCCCCCTAAATTAAATATAATTTAAATCTAACGAAATAAAATAAATCTTATAAAATAAATTAATCCTATTTAAAGCTAAATACTTACCTGTAAAATAAACCCTAATATAGCTACAATATAACAAATAATTATATTGTAGCTATTTTAGGATTTATATTTATTTTACAGGCAACTTTTATTTATTTTAGCTAGGTACAATAGCTATTAAATAGTTAAGAACTATTTAATAGCTACCTAGTTAAAATAATTACAAAATTACCTGTAAAATAAATCCTAACCTAAGTTACAATTAAACCTAACACTACACTATCAATTTGCATACAAAGAGAGAAGCGCTCTACCAGGAACGAACAACAGCTCAGTGGCTTGTTCTATGGCGATTTACCACCCGGAAGCAGCCTCTTTTAGACCAGTGTGCTTTTCACAGAAGAAAACTTTCCTGAAGTATATCAGTCTGATCCCGCCAAGTAAGGTCAGTCCAGCCCCGAAATAACAGGCAATTCTCCTCTGAACAAGGAACATGACAACCCCAGACGATCGTTTCGGCCTCCTATGGGCCTCGTCAGTGAGGTGCAGCCACATTCCTCTAAGCACTCTGGGCAAGGAGTCCACGTCTGGTTTCCCCCATCACCCATAGGGAGACTTCCCCAGGGTCATAATAATTTGCATACAAAGAGAGAAGCGCTCTACCAGGAACGAACAACAGCTCAGTGGCTTGTTCTATGGCGATTTACCACCCGGAAGCAGCCTCTTTTAGACCAGTGTGCTTTTCACAGAAGAAAACTTTCCTGAAGTATATCAGTCTGATCCCGCCAAGTAAGGTCAGTCCAGCCCCGAAATACCAGGCAATTCTCCTCTGAACAAGGAACATGACAACCCCAGACGATCGTTTAAATAAACCACCTACAATTATCTACAATTAAATCAACTAAACTAAATTACAAAAAAAAACAAACACTAAATTACAAAAAATAAAAAAAGATTACAAGAATTTTAAACTAATTACACCTACTCTAAGCCCCCTAAAAAAAATAACAAAGCCCCCCAAAATAAAAAAATGCCCTACCCTATTCTAAAATAAAAAGTTTACAGATCTTTTACCTTACCAGCCCTTAAAAGGGCCTTTTGCGGGGCATGCCCCAAAGAAAACAGCTCTTTTGCATTTAAATAAACATACAATACCCCTCCAACATTACAACCCACCACCCACATATCCCTAATCTAAACCAAACACCCCTTAAAAAACACTAAGCCCCTGAAGATCTCCCTACCTTATCTTCACCACGCCGGTATCACCGATCCATCCAGAAGAGGCTCCGAAGTCTTCCGGCGACTCCTGATGAATGAAGGTTCCTTTAAGGGACGTCATCCAAGATGGCGTCCCTTGAATTCCGATTGGCTGATAGGATTCTATCAGCCAATCGGAATTAAGGTAGGAAAAATCTGATTGGCTGATTGAATCAGCCAATCAGATTCAAGTTCAATCGGATTGGCTGATCCAATCAGCCAATCAGATTGAGCTTGCATTCTATTGGCTGTTCTGATCAGCCAATAAAATGCAAGCTCAATCTGATTGGCTGGTTGGCTGATCAGCCAATCGGAATTCGAGGGACGCCATATTGGATGACGTCACTTAAAGGAAGACTTCGGAGCCTCTTCTGGACGGATCGGTGATACCCGGCATGGTGAAGATAAGGTAGGGAGATCTTCAGGGGCTTAGTGTTAGGTTTTTTAAGGGGTGTTTGGGTTAGATTAGGGGTATGTGGGTGGTGGGTTGTAATGTTGGGGGGGTATTGTATGTTTATTTAAATGCAAAAGAGCTGTTTTCTTTGGGGCATGCCCCGCAAAAGGCCCTTTTAACAGCTGGTAAGGTAAAAGAGCTGGTAACTTTTTATTTTAGAATAGGGTAGGGCATTTTTTTATTTTGGGGGGCTTTGTTATTTTTTTAGGGGGCTTAGAGTAGGTGTAATTAGTTTAAAATTCTTGTAATCTTTTTTTATTTTTTGTAATTTAGTGTTTGTTTTTTTGGAATTTAGTTTAGTTGATTTAATTGTAGATAATTGTAGGTAGTTTATTTAATTAAATTATTGATAGTGTAGTTTTAGGTTTAATTGTAACTTAGGTTAGGATTTATTTTACAGGTAATTTTGTAATTATTTTAACTATGTAGCTATTAAATAGTTCTTAACTATTTAATAGCTATTGTACCTAGTTAAAATAAATACAAAGTTTCCTGTAAAATAAATATAAATCCTAAAATAGCTACAATATAATTATTATTTATATTGTAGCTATATTAGGGTTTATTTTACAGGTAAGTATTTAGCTTTAAATAGGATTAATTTATTTAATAAGAGTTAATTTATTTAGTTAGATAAAAAATTATATTTAACTTAGGGGGGTTTTAGTGTTAGGGTTAGACTTAGCTTTAGGGGTTAATACATTTATTAGAGTAGCGGCAAGGTCCGGTCGGCAGATTAGGGGTTAATAAGTGTAGGTAAGGTAGCAGCGATGTTGGGGGGGCAGATTAGGAGTTAATAAATATAATATAGGGGTCGGTGATGTTAGGGGCAGCAGATTAGGGGTACATAGGGATAATGTAGGTTGCGGCGGTGTACGGAGCGGCAGATTAGGGGTTAATTATAAAATGCAGGGGTCAGCGATAGCGGGGGCGGCATATTAGGGGTTAATAAGTGTAAGGTTAGGGGTGTTTAGACTCGGGGTACATGTTAGGGTGTTAGGTGCAGACTTAGGAAGTGTTTCCTCATAGGAAACAATGGGGCTGGGTTAGGAGCTGAACGCTGATTTTTTTGAAGGTGTTAGGTTTTTTTTCAGCTCAAACTGCCCCATTGCTTCCTATGGGGAAATCGTGCACGAGCACGTTTTTGAAGCTGGCCGCGTCCGTAAGCAACGCTGGTATTGAGGGTTGAAGTGGCGGTAAATATGCCTGTACGCTCCCTTTTTGGAGTCTAACGCAGCCCTTCAGAGAACTCTAAATACCAGAGTTGTTTAAAAGGTGCGGGGGAAAAAAGACATGCGTAGCTAACGCACCCCTTCTAACGCAAAACTCTAAATCTAGGTGATAGTGTCCTTTTATGTATTTACATACATGTTGTAGCCAAAAGTGTGAGGAACATAGAGTGACTACCAAAAGCAGTGAGCTCAACTGGCAGTGATATCACCATCAATCACCTGCCAACCTCTGGTACTTGAGGGACAACCATGTCGTACTATGCCGTCAGTGTGTCCACCTTCCCATCATATAGCCCAATTGCTATTAAATGCACCCCTGGTATGTATCACATTTATAGGTTATATCAATTGCTTGAAGTCTGGTTCTGAGTTTAGTCCTCCTTGATAAATAGTGCCCAGTCTATATATCCACTGAGCTACCCAGATCAGCAATGCTTTTTTCCTGTCACTGCCCCTATCCAGCTTAGGGATGTGATCGATGAGTATATATATCAGATAGAAGATACCAGGTATGACTTCTCAGCACAAAGTCAGAATGGACAGAAGAGCAGGTACACAACATGTGTAGTGTTGCTTGAGAGAGAATATCTTATTGTAAACCGCTTGTTGGTATGGTATGGTGAAATATTTTGGCGGCAATGAGCCCAACACATGTAGTACATCCCAAACATTTATACAATCCATTTATGTTCTCCTTGGGCCTTGTTAGATAACAATGTTTGGGGTCAGTTTTTACCAGTAGATCATGTAGGTTGGTACCTTTTTTATACCCCACCATGGGTTTGAGATCTTGTGCGAAGTACAATTTTGGGTCAGAGGTTCCTAATGACCAATGCGTTTTCAAAATTCTGCCTGCATTGGTGGTATTAGGTGAAAAGATAGTTGCAAGAAAAAGCCTGTTCTCATCAGCTACTTTGTCCCTCTGTGTGGTCAGATCATCTTGTGTAAATTCTTGAACTGTTTCCAGGGTGGAATTGACCAATTTTGGTCTGTATCCCCTTTGTAGAAATGTATCTTTTACTCCTTCCTACTGGGAGACCACTAACTCTTTTTCTAAATTGTTCCTGATTGCTCTAATCATTTGTGATATAACTATGCCTCGCAGTAGAGATAGAGGATGGCAGCTGTCTGCCCCCAGGATAGAGTTTCTGTCAGTCGGTTTTCTATACAGTGTCATTCCAAGTGTATTGCCAGATAGGTATGTACTAAGATCCAGGAAGTGTATCTGGTTCTCATCCACTGTCATCTTAAATCTTACTATGGTGTCTGTGTTGTTAATTGCCTCAACCCATGTTAGTCATTTTTCTCTGCCCCCTTTCCAAATCAAAAACACATCATCTATCTTTGATAGAAGATAATAGATATGTCATTGGTGCCCCAAAGGTATCTATCCTCGAAGTAGGACATAAATATGTTGGCATAGGATGGGGCCATATTTGACCCCATCGCCGTCCCTGTTACTTGGAGGTAGAAACATTGCTCAAACCTTAAATAATTCTTATTAAGGCAGAATTAAAGGAGCATCAATAAAACTTTAATAGGTGGTCCCCTGTAGTCTTGAGTATTCTGTAAGTTTTCCCTCACTGCCACCAGTCCTATCTTATGGGTAATGATGGTGTACAGGCTATTTACATCAAGGGTAATTAGGAGGTCTCCTCTGAACCTGTACACCCCTTAATAGTCTGGTTAGATCATTTGTGTCCAAGAGAAAAGAGCGTATTCTTTTCACTTTTGGCTGCAACACCACATCAACATACTGGGCTACCGGTTGTAAAAGTGATTCAACAGCTGAAACAATCTGCTGTCCCAGGGGTTTGTTCAATGTTTTGTGTATTTTGGGGATTGTATACAAAATGGGGATTTTAGGATATTCTGTAAAACAAAAATCAAGAATTTGTTCAGAGATAAAACCCTACTCAAACCCAAATTGTATAAGACCATCCAATTGTTTTTTGAAGAGATGAGTAGGGTCTATGGTCAATTGTTTGTATGCACCGTATCTGATAATTGTTTAAAAATGTCACCTCTATAGTCCACATAGTCTAACAGCACTATGGCACCGGCCTTGTCCGCCGATCTAATGACAATAGAGGTGTTAGATTGGAGAGTTTTAATGACTGCCATTTCTGTTTTACTTAGATTATGTTTCCATGACTTATTCAGGCATTTGTTTTCCATACGTTGTGTAACCAGCCTAATAAAGGTCTTGGTACTGGGGCTGCAATTTTTCTGTTCAAAACCACTTGTTTTTTTTTATATTTATAATCAAAAGACTTTTGATTTATAATCAAAAGTTTGATTATGTTGAAAATATTCCTTAACTTTAAGTGTTTTATAAAGTTCATAAATATCCAATTTGAGGTCCAGTTCAGAAATACTCATGCTCGGCACAAAATATAAGCCTTTATTGAGTATCTGTTGTTAAGAGGGTGTCCGTATATGTGTGCTCAAATTGACTACTATATAATTTGCCTGCTGTGAAGAGGTGGCGTGTGCTTGATGTTGCGCCCTCCTAATATGTGGTCTGTTGTACCTTCCCCTCTGGACCTGGTAGTTACCCCTAAAAAATGACTCAGAGTTGATTGGCCCCTATCTCCTATCTGACACCTCTATTGTCATAAGACCGTCAGACAAGGGTGGGGCCATAGTGCTGTTAGACTATGTGGAATTATAGAGGTGACATTTTGGAACAATTATCAGATACAGGTACATACAAACAATTGACCATATATCCTACCCATCTCTTCAAAAAACAATTGGATGGTCTTATACAATTTGGGTTTGAGTAAATACACAAAACATTGAACAAACCCCTGGGACGCCCGATTGTTTCAGCTGTTGAATCACTCTTACAACCGGTAGCCCAGTATGTTGATGTGATGTTGCAGTCAATAGTGAAAAGAATACATTCTTTTATCTTGGATACAAATTATCTTATCAGACTATTAAGGGGTGTACAGGTTCAGGGAAGTGACCTCCCAGTTACCCTGGATGTAAATAGCCTGTACACCATCATTACCCATAAGATAGGACTGATGGCAGTGAGGGAACACTTACAGAATACTCATGACTACAGGGGACCACCTATTGAATTTTTATTGATGCTCATTTAATTCTGTCTAAATAAGAATTATTTTAGGTTTGAACAAAGATTCTACCTCCAAGTAGCAGGGACGGCGATGGGGTCAAATATGGCCCCATCCTACACCAACATATTTATGTTCTACTTCAAGAATAGATACTTTCGGGGCACCAATGACAAAGCTATTATCTTCTATCGAAGGTACATAGATGATGTGTTTTTGATTTGGGTACTGGGCAGAGAAAAATTACTAACATGGTTTGAGGTAATTAACAACACAGACACCACAGTAAGATTAAAGATGACAGTGGATGAGAACCAGATACACTTCTTGGATCTTAGTATATACCTATCTGGCAATACACTAGGAACAACACTGTACAGTAAACCGACTGACAGAAACTCTATCCTGAAAGCAGACAGCTGCCCTCCTCCATCTCTACTGCGAGGCATAGTTAAATCACAAAGGAGTAGAGCAATCAGGAACAATTCAGAAAAAGAGTTAGGGGTCTCCCAGTTGGAAGGTGTAAAAGATAAATTTCTACAAAGGGGATACAGACCAAAATTGGTCAATTCCACCCTGGAAACAATTTAAGAATTTACACAAGATGATCTGACCCCACAGAGGGACAAAGTAGCTGATGAGAACAGGCTTATTCTTGCAACTAACTTTTCACCTAATACCACCAATGCAGGCAGACACATTGGCCATTAGTAACCTCTAACCCAAAATTGAACTTCACACAAATCTCAAACCCATGGTGAGATATAAAAGAGGTACCAACCTACATGATCTATTGGTAAAAATGGACCCCAAACATTGGCCTAGATTTGGAGTTCGGCGGTAGCCGTCAAAACCAGCGTTAGAGGCTCCTAACGCTGGTTTTAGGCTACCGCCGGTATTTGGAGTCAGTGATTAAAGGGTCTAACGCTCACTTTTCAGCCGCGACTTTTCCATACCGCAGATCCCCCTACGCCATTTGCGTAGCCTATCTTTTCAATGGGATCTTTCTAACGCTGGTATTTAGAGTCGTTTCTGAAGTGAGCGTTAGAGCTCTAACAACAAGATTCCAGCCGCCTGAAAATAGCAGGAGTTAAGAGCTTTCTGGCTAACGCCGGTTCATAAAGCTCTTAACTACTGTACCCTAAAGTACACTAACACCCATAAACTACCTATGTACCCCTAAACCGAGCTCCCCCCACATCGCCGCCACTCGATTAAAATTTTTAACCCCTAATCTGCCGACCGCCACCTACGTTATACTTATGTACCCCTAATCTGCTGCCCCTAACCCCGCCGACCCCTGTATTACATTTATTAACCCCTAACCTGCCCCCCACAACGTCGCCGCCAGCTACTTAAAATAATTAACCCCTAATCTTCCGACCGCAAAGCGCCGCCACCTACGTTATCCTTATGTACCCCTAATCTGCTACCCCTAACACCGCCGACCCCTATATTATATTTATTAACCCCTAATCTGCCCCCCTCAACGTCGCCGACACCTGCCTACACTTATTAACCCCTAATCTGCCGAGCGGACCTGAGCGCTACAATAATAAAGTTATTAACCCCTAATCCGCATCACTAACCCTATCATAAATAGTATTAACCCCTAATCTGCCCTCCCTAACATCGCCGACAGCTACCTTCAATTATTAACCCCTAATCTGCCGAGCGGACCTCACCGCTATTCTAATAAATGTATTAACCCCTAAAGCTAAGTCTAACCCTAACACTAACACCCCCCTAAGTTAAATATAATTTACATCTAACGAAATAAATTAACTCTTATTAAATAAATTATTCCTATTTAAAGCTAAATACTTACCTGTAAAATAAATCCTAATATAGCTACAATATAAATTATAATTATATTATAGCTATTTTAGGATTAATATTTATTTTACAGGCAACTTTGTAATTATTTTAACCAGGTACAATAACTATTAAATAGTTAAGAACTATTTAATAGTTACCTAGTTAAAATAATAACAAATTTACCTGTAAAATAAATCCTAACCTAAGATATAATTAAACCTAACACTACCCTATCAATAAAATAATTAAATAAAGTACCTACAATTACCTACAATTAACCTAACACTACACTATCAATAAATTAATTAAACACAATTCCTACAAATAAATACAATTAAATAAACTAGCTAAAGTACAAAAAATAAAAAAGAACTAAGTTACAGAAAATAAAAAAATAAAAAAATATTTACAAACATAATAAAAATATTACAACAATTTTAAACTAATTACACCTACTCTAAGCCCCCTAATAAAATAACAAAGCCCCCCAAAATAAAAAATTCCCTACCCTATTCTAAATTAAAAAAGTTACAAGCTCTTTTACCTTACCAGCCCTGAACAGCGCCCTTTGCGGGGCATGCCCCAAGAATTTCAGCTCTTTTGCCTGTAAAAGAATAAATACAATACCCCCCCCCAACATTACAACCCACCACCCACATACCCCTAATCTAACCCAAACCCCCCTTAAATAAACCTAACACTAAGCCCCTGAAGATCTTCCTACCTTGTCTTCACCATCCAGGTATCACCGATCCGTCCTGGCTCCAAGATCTTCATCCAACCCAAGCGGGGGTTGGCGATCCATAATCCGGTGCTCCAAAGTCTTCCTCCTATCCGGCAAGAAGAGGACATCCGGACCGGCAAACATCTTCTCCAAGCGGCATCTTCGATCTTCTTCCATCCGGAGCGAAGCGGCAGGATCCTGAAGACATCCAGCGCGGAACATCCATCCGGACCGACGACTGAACGACGAATGACTGTTCCTTTAAGGGACGTCATCCAAGATGGCGTCCCTCGAATTCTGATCGGAACAGCCAATAGAATGCGAGCTCAATCTGATTGGCTGATTGGATCAGCCAATCGGATTGAACTTGATTCTGATTGGCTGATTCCATCAGCCAATCAGAAAATTCCTACCTTAATTCCGATTGGCTGATAGAATCCTATCAGCCAATCGGAATTCGAGGGACGCCATCTTGGATGACGTCCCTTAAAGGAACAGTCATTCGTCGTTCAGTCATCGGTCCGGGTGGATGTTCCGCGCTGGATGTCTTCAGGATCCTGCCGCTTCGCTCCGGATGGAAGAAGATCGAAGATGCCGCTTGGAGAAGATGTTTGCCGGTCCGGATGTCCTCTTCTTGCCGGATAGGAGGAAGACTTTGGAGCCTCTTCTGGACCGGATTATGGATCGCCAACCCCCGCTTGGGTTGGATGAAGATCTTGGAGCCAGGACGGATCGGTGATACCTGGATGGTGAAGACAAGGTAGGAAGATCTTCAGGGGCTTAGTGTTAGGTTTATTTAAGGGGGGTTTGGGTTAGATTAGGGGTATGTGGGTGGTGGGTTGTAATGTTGGGGGGGGGGGTATTGTATGTTTTTTTTTACAGGCAAAAGAGCTGAAATTCTTGGGGCATGCCCCGCAAAGGGCCCTGTTCAGGGCTGGTAAGGTAAAAGAGCTTGTAACTTTTTTAATTTAGAATAGGGTAGGGAATTTTTTATTTTGGGGGGCTTTGTTATTTTATTAGGGGGCTTAGAGTAGGTGTAATTAGTTTAAAATTGTTGTAATATTTTTCTTATGTTTGTAAAAAAAAAATTATTTTCTGTAACTTAGTTCTTTTTTATTTTTTGTACTTTAGCTAGTTTATTTAATTGTATTTATTTGTAGGAATTGTGTTTAATTAATTTATTGATAGTGTAGTGTTAGGTTAATTGTAGGTAATTGTAGGTAGTTTATTTAATTATTTTATTGATAGGGTAGTGTTAGGTTTATTTGTAACTTAGGTTAGGATTTATTTTACAGGTAAATTTGTTATTATTTTAACTAGGTAACTATTAAATAGTTCTTAACTATTTAATAGCTATTGTACCTGGTTAAAATAATTACAAAGTTGCCTGTAAAATAAATATTAATCCTAAAATAGCTATAATATAATTATAATTTATATTGTAGCTATATTAGAATTTATTTTACAGGTAAGTATTTAGCTTTAAATAGGAATAAGTTATTTAATAAGAGTTAATTTATTTCGTTAGATAAATATTATATTTAACTTAGGGGGGTGTTAGTGTTAGGGTTAGACTTAGCTTTAGGGGTTAATCCATTTATTAGAATAGCGGTGAGCTCCGATCGGAAGATTAGGGGTTAATAATTGAAGTTAGGTGTCGGCGATGTTAGGGAGGGCAGATTAGGGGTTAATACTATTTATGATAGGGTTAGTGAGGCGGATTAGGGGTTAATAACTTTATTATAGTAGCGCTCAGGTCCGCTCGGCAGATTAGGGGTTAATAAGTGTAGGCAGGTGTCGGCGACGTTGTGGGGGGCAGGTTAGGGGTTAATAAATATAATATAGGGGTCGGCGGTGTTAGGGGTAGCAGATTAGGGGTACATAGGGAGAACGTAGGTTGCGGCGGTTTACGGAGCGGCAGATTAGGGGTTAAAAAAAATATGCAGGGGTCAGCGATAGCGGGGGCGGCAGATTAGGGGTTAATAAGTGTAAGGGTAGGGGTGTTTAGACTCGGGGTACATGTTAGGGTGTTAGGTGCAGACGTAGGAAGTGTTTCCCCATAGGAAACAATGGGGCTGCGTTAGGAGCTGAACGCTGCTTTTTTGCAGGTGTTAGGTTTTTTTTCAGCTCAAACAGCCCCATTGTTTTCTATGGGAGAATCGTGCACGAGCACGTTTTTGAGGCCGGCCGCGTCCGTAAGCAACTCTGGTATCGAGAGTTGCATTTGCGGTAAAAATGCTCTACGCTCCTTTTTTGGAGCCTAACGCAGCATTTGTTTGAACTCTCGATACCAGAGTTAATTTTATGGTGCGGCCAGAAAAAAGCCAGCGGAGCGTTAACAGCCCTTTTACCGCCGAACTCCAAATCTAGGCCATAGTTATTTAACAAGGCCCAAGGAGAAAATAAAGGGATTGTATAAATGTTTGGGATGTACTATGTGCAATTGGCTCATTGCCACCAAAATATTTTACCATCCCCATACCAACAAGCTGTTTACAATAAGATACTCTCTCTCATGCAACACTACACATGTTGTATACCTGCTCTTCTGTCCATGTTCAAGTTTCTATGTTGGAAAGACTAAAAGGACCCTGCGGGAATGGCTAACCAAAGAGCAGCAATTCGACAGGCACTCGATAAAGGGGAATCAGAACAACCTGTCGCAAGACATTGTGTTGAGAAGTCACACCGGTATCTTCTATCTGATATATACTCATCGATCACATCCCTAAGCTGGATAGGGGTGGTGACAGGAACAAAACATTGCTGATCCGGGAAGCTCAGTGGATATATAGACTGGCAGACAAGGATGAAGAGTGTAGACGCAGCCTGCAAGCAACTCAGATGAAGCGGAAGTGAAGGGTCCCGACTCTGAAAGCTACCAGGTAGCGGTCGGCATGTTTGAAAGTAAGCCCCAAAGTGACGCGGAGTGCCATAGCCAGAGCAGTGGATCAGACCGCAATGTAATACAGAGACAAAGCACAGACGGCAGGCACTGCTCCCAAAACTCCAATAAAAAATACAAAAATTTATTAAACAACGTTAAAAGTAGTGCAGACATGGCAGGTAAAACACATGCAGTGTAATCTGACGCATTTCGCGCCCCCTACAGGCGCTTACTCATAGACTAGGGACTCTGTAGATACCTAGGCTATTTATGGAATGAGAGCCACAGAATTATCTGATTGTTGCCCACACTCCACAAACAAATAGGTTAAAAACAAAGTGCATGGTGCTAGAAATGGGAATATGTTTCATTACAGGGCTAGAAACTAGTAGTAAGGTTATAGCTGGAAACCCTGGAACTACCTAATACATAAAACATATCTGAATTTATCACAATATTTAAACAGAAAAAAATACAAATATATAATAACAATATATAATACATAGATTTAAAATAAAGCAACTAGCTATAATCTCATATGTTACATACTTGTATAAGATGATTCTTCATACTTATCATGAGATCATGATGTATATTATCCTTAGATATATTATTATGAAATAGGATGGATAAGCTCAGTAAAATAAGAAAAAACATAGGTGTATGAAAAACATATAAAAACAAATATATAATAGTGAGCAAGACATATATACATGATACATAATATATATATATTTGATATAATAAGGAAAAATACTTTCATATATATTATATCTTAAAAAAACAGAAAGGTAACTAGATAAATAATAAAATGAATAAGGAAATAAGGAAATAAGACTGGCCAATACCACTTATTGGGGCTAGTTATCTATAAAGAAGTTTATATCACACTCTCTATTCATACCAGAGGGACTAAGAGTTTGGAGTTTAAGGATCCAATATAACTCCTTTTTCAGCAAGATTTTAGCTTTATCTCCTCCTCTGGGGGGCAAAATGGCCATATCAATGACCTGTAACGATAGGTTGGCAATATGTGTAAAGTGAAAGTTGTTAAAATGATTGGCTACTGCAGAGTCTCTATTATAATTTTTGACGTCCCTAACATGTTCATTAAACCTGGTCCTAAGCATTCTAGTCGTTTGACCTACATACTGGCAAAAGCAAAAATTGCATGCTAAGAGGTAAACTACATATTGAGAACTGCAATTTGCATAAAATTTCATTTCAAAAGTTCTGATAGTTATCTGACTTTTAAACTCACTGCCTAAACGAATATTGGGACATGCAAAACAAATTTTACCACCACATTTGTAGGTTCCTATTTTGTTTAGCCAAGTGCCTTGAGTCCTTTTGGCCTTATTATATACCCGACTGGGAGACAACATCTGCACTAGTGTCCTGGATTTTTTTGGGACAAATATACACTTTTCCATATATGGCTGTAGCATATCATCTGCCTTCAATATGTGTAAGTGTTTCTTTAATATTTTGATAATCTCATCATATTGTTGGCTGAATTCTGTAGAGAAAACTATAGTATCATCAAACTTAGTATTAATTTTGTGCCTAGTGGCTGTCACAGGGGTTTCTACCTTTTTAATTTTGTCCCTACAGGGTTCTTATAGATGATATCTATAACCCCGTTTAACAAGTCTGTTTCTGAGTTCTACAGACTGTTGTTCATAAACTATATCATCTTTTGTGTTTCTTCTGAGCCTCAAAAATTGAGATTTAGGTATCGATTTTATCAGATGATTTGGGTGTTGCGAGGTGGCATGCAGGATCGTGTTACCTGCAGATGGTTGGTTTACGATACGTTTTAGTGGCAATTCCACTATCTCCAATATACAAACTTAAATCTAGATAGTTAACCTGTTCACCACTGTGTTCACCTGTGAACCTTAGCCCTAGATCATTATTGTTACAATAAGCTAAGAAGGCATTGAGTTGTAAATCATCAACAGGATTATTAACAATGAGAAACAGGTAATCTATGTAGGGTACATATAATTCAATCCTTTCCTGCCACGGATTGTTGGAGGTATATATAGAATGGGCACTATTTATCCAGGGAGACTAAACTCGGCATCAGACTTCAAGCAAATGATATAGCCTGTAGATGTGATACATACCAGGGGTGCATTCCATAGCAATGGGCTATATGATGGGAAGCTGGACACACTGACAGCATAGTACAACATGGTTGTCCCCCAAGTACCAGAGGTTGGCAGGTGATTGAAGGTGATATCACTGCCAGTTGAGCCCACTGCTTTCGGTAGTCACTTTATGTTCCTCACACTTTTTGGCTACAACATGTACGTAATACATAAAAGGACGCTATGTAAATAACACTCATCCTGTTAATAACATCCACCCCAGGGTTTTAAGGATATGTATTACATACCAGGGGTGCATTCCATGGAGACATAACCCCTTGAGGTTGGGTAGATATGCAGGTGCTGAAATAGCAGCTGTATTTTCTAATACCATCTCTTTAATGCTGGTGGAGAGGGGGGTACCCCGATCACAATGCCATTGCTGCTATGCCATGATAATGGACACTCACTTACACATACGATTATCCAAATGTCCATCTTGGCTTGTGATGGCCACAGGCCCATCAGTGGGTGTTATGTTGAAGTGATGATATGTAGGTATCAAATTATTGAATAGAGAGATAATGAATATAACCGCTGCTTCTACATATATGGCATACAAATATATTATATATATATATATATTAAGTATGCCTATAATATACATTTGTATAGGTAGAAACCATGGAATGGATCCTCTTGCTTTATGTATCACAGGGTATACCAGTCCTATTCCTTGCATATAATATGCAGGAAAAAATATAATGTAAATAGTTATACACTAGATTGGTGAAATATGTTTAGAGATTTTAGTATGTTTTTGTACACTGGACTTTGTTCTGTAATTTAGCTGCAACAACTAATTAGGCGTATTCACCTTTTTTTCTTTTTTTCACTATATAAAATGTGAGGTATCCACAGCGCTTACAGAAAATATACAAGAATGCCAGCAAGCACTGATGGAGGGGATGCGGCGGTCGTGCAGACATGTTACATATATGGTGGCAATGCGATAAATTGGGTACTTTTTGGAGAGATGTAATCACACATATTAACAAAACCTTATCCACACAAATACCAGTCGAACCATATACTCTACTACTCCATAAACTCCCAAACACCAAAGATGAGTCAAAACAGTCACTGCTACACATAATGTTAAATAGTGCCAAGATGCTAGTCCCACAGAGGTGGAAAACCGCGGCGATACCAGATATCTCTACATGGAAACGCCAGGTAGACATCACACTCTTACTGGAAAGATATTACTTCCTTCGAGTTAGTAAACTGGAACAGTTTGAATACATGACAATGAGATGGAATGCACACAGAGACGACCAATAAAACACACCATTAGACAGGAAGGGGGACTTATTAGAACTCTTGACGTGACAAACAAAATAGAAGAAACATTACACACACAAAGGCCACCGGGAATGCTTTTGTTTCTCATTATTGTTCATGTTTATTTTCTTATGTTTAAATGGAGCTGCAGAATAAGATAGCATTAACACTGTCGTAACTCCGGTTGGAGAAGTATCAGCAATAAATGTAAAACTGTAACATGTGGATAGCAATATTGTATAGCAGATAGGAAATTTGAGACACTGTACGGCATACAAAACACATGGACCTGATAACGTGTTGTTAATGCTTATGAAGGCTAGAAACAATTAACAATCAATAAGACTATTGCAACAAGTTAGTTCTACCTTTTGAGTTTATATATTTGTAAGCAATGCAGACTTCGCTGTAACCGTTATTGGAGCTGCGACTCCAAGATATGTTGTTATCTTTCTATCATCAATAAAGATATTTAAAAACTTAAAAAAAAAAAAAAAAAAAAAAAAAAAATGTGAGGTAATACCTTGGGATGACATAAAGGTTCCCCCTCGGTTGGTTTACATATTTTTAATTTTTACAAGAGTTGATATAGCAATGGAAAATAAATATTTATTAAATAATTCAATTTGAATGAACATAATTTATACAAAATATAACTGTATATAGTGTACCATTGGGTACATAAATGAACCTCTGCTTTGACATAATGTGAGCACAATGGATCCACCATAACCTGCTAAGTAAGGCGATATTACTGATCAGATATACTCATAACACATAATGAGTACTGTATAGAGCAGATACTAAACATATATGAGCTCTGTAAACAACACAACTGTATGTTGTTTAGGTTGGCTGCCATGGTAACACATTGGTATCCTTGGTAACGGGTAAACACTGACAATGATCTTTTGCTCAGGGATACAAACACACATTTTTTTGACGCACATATGAGACACTAATAGATGTTGATGTTGTTGCTTGTCTAAGTGGATTTGATGTCATCTTTCATACTTTTTTTTGTATAGGCACTTTTCTATGTAACTGGAAGTGAGGTATATACACTTCTGGTTTCACGTAACGATGGAATGCATGTTTGCGTTCCAAGATAGCCTGTTTGGTACCACATGAATCTGTGATGGGGTATGTACACATGTGTTATTTAATTGTATGCACTATATAAGTGTAATAAACCTTTGTTGTTTTCACTTCAAGAAAAGCCTGCGAGTGCATTGATTTGTGGCACTATTCATGGACATTTTTGCACCCAGGTAGCTGGCATTTGGTGGGTGGATCTGCAGACTGATTTTGAGATATATATATATATATATAATACCGTCCTTAAGTCACAGGATATACCCTCCAGAGGTCGTCTGCCTGGGTGCAGTGATGCTTTAAATAACTCCAGTACAAATAACAGCACTCTCAGGTCTTTCGTTCAAGTGAGAACAGCAAAGGTCTCTTTTTTATTGAAACGTTTTCGAGGAGCTTGTCCCCGTCATCAGCATAACAAACATGTGAAACACAACCTATATTTATATTAACAAACCAATAATATTAATGCCAACAACCTGTGTACCTCTTAGTGTCCCAGAAAAACCGCCAAACACTCGTGTTTGGAACGCACTGTGCGTTCCAGTGATTTGCAGCCGGAAGTATCTCATGTCACATGACTTCCGGTCTATGTTATTTTGTGTATTCATTCACCGTGTATATTGTAATTAGTGATTATCAGATCTTAATCTAATATGTGCGTTATGTGTAATAAATTATTCTTATTTCTCTGTGTCCTTCTTAGGGTGTTTGTAATAAGCCTGCTTTTAAATGCTTCTTTTGTATATCTCACACCTTACGTTTTTGCTATAGGCTTATTGCAAAAATGTGAAAGCTTTATCTCTGCACTGGCCACTCTTTTTGTGTTCTACTTAGTATGTTTGTGTCTGTGTGTGGGTATCTGTTTTATGTACATTCTTATAGTCTTCTCTGTGAGCACTTTATCTTGCCTTTTTTCTTTACACCATTTGTTTGTATGGGTTGCCTTGGTTACCCAATAACGCTTACTGTGAGCATTTTATGTATCTTACATTGTCTGCTTGGCGTTATTTTTTATTCTTATTTTTAAGGCATACTATGTGCTTCTTAATTGTGTTTATTGTCTGTTATAGACCCCTTACCATACTATACATTATTTACATTGTCATACTCCCCACAATTTACATATTTGTCTCTTACTCCCAATTGCGTGAGTATCTCAAGTTACTCTTGATTGGCCTATTCTGATCTTTGATCATGTCTGCCCAGAGATAAACAGCCAAAATTAACTAAACATAACATAGATTATTTACATACATGCTCTTAGCATATAGTTACATATTCAAATTTTGCTATCTGCATATCATATGTGTTAAAATTATCATCTTAGTACTGGTTATTTATCACCTTCTCTTATGTTATGGTATTTCATGTATATTTTTCTAAGATTCGCTCTTATATGGGAACTCTTGACTTGTTCCCGCTAAGGGTTCACTTTTCTCATAAAGTCCTGTGTATCAGATCTATATTCTTTTATTTCCATTCCTCTTTTAATTTGTGGCTTTGTTCCGTCTTTTGTGGATTTAGATGGTATCCTTGTTTTGTAGTTTTCTCTTTGTTCCAATTGGCTACTGTCTGTGTAGGTTATGGGAGTGGTTGTTAGATGGTAACTTGCCTGATATGTGTCTTATCCCAAGAGTAGTGGAAGTCACTCTCGTGTCCCCCCTTACTCTAATCATAAGATTATGATTAGGGCACTACCCCCCTTGGGGTCTGTGTCCCAATCTATCCTTGATACGGTGCACAATATCTTAATGGCGTACCTTTGTTTGTGTCTCCTACCTATATCAGTGCCTTAAAATCTGGTGCCGAGTTGAGCCCCCCTGGATGTATTGTTCCCAATCTGTACATCCATTCTGCCTCTCTTCTGAGCAGGGCTTTATTGCGGTCCCCTCCTCTCTCCAGCTTGGGGATGTGATCAATTAGAATGTATCTAATGCTGGATACTTGATGTTGTTTTTGTGTGAAGTGTCTGGCTACAGGTTGATCTGACTCTCCTGTGTCAAGTGCCACACGTATCGCCCGCCTATGGTTGGCCATTCTTTCGCGTAATGTTCCACTGGTCTTACCAATGTAAAATCGGGCACATGGGCAAAAGAGTAGATAGATTACATGTGTTGTATTACACGATAAAGAATGCTTGATATGATACACTTGGTTGGTGTGCGGATGGTGGAAGGTCTTGGTAGCTATTAGGCCATTACATGTGGTGCAGCCTAAGCATCTGTATGAGCCTTTGATGTTAACCTTTTCTTTATTTAGAAAGCATCTTTTGGGGTCTGTTTTTACCAGCAAATCTCTTAGATTCGTGCCCCTCCTGTATGCAATCATTGGTGTAAGATTATGAGCAAATCTTAGTTTAGGGTCCGATTGTACCACAGGCCAGTGTTTCCTCGAGATATTACCAGCCTCAGTGGTGTTGGGTGAAAATGTAGTTGCCATTATGAGCCTGTTGGATGGTTCTTTGATCTTTTCCTTGTTTATAAGGGTTTCCTGTGTGTGTGGTAGTACTTCTTGTAAGATTGTTTCTATTGTATTCCTCTTGTATCCCCGTTGTATAAATTTGTCCCTCATATATTGAAGTTGGGAGACCCCTGTGGCTTTATTTGTGTTGTTGCGTATTACTCGCATCATTTGTGATTTAATAATTCCTTTGAGTAAAGCTAGTGGGTGACAACTACTTGCACATAGAATGGAGTTCCTATCGGTGGGTTTGTAATACAGTGTGGTACCTAGTGTGCCGTTTTGTATGTACACATTGAGGTCCAAAAAATGTATTTCAGTTTCACTGTGTGTTATTTTGAATCTCACCTGTGTGTCTGTGCTGTTGATGTATTGAAACCATTCCAGTAATGTGTGTTGTCCTCCCCTCCAAATTAAAAAGACATCATCTATATATCTTACGTAGAATATTATAGATGTTATATCCTTATTCCAAAGGAATGTCTTTTCAAAGTCAGACATGTAGATGTTGGCATACGATGGGGCCATATTTGACCCCATCGCCGTGCCCAATGTCTGCAGGTAGTACTGAGTCTCAAAGCGAAAATAGTTATGTGTAAGACAGAATTGCATGAGTGTCATGAGGTATTCAATTGGGGGTCCCTCATATTCTGTGTCTTCAATGAGGTGGTTCCTAACCGCTGTTAGACCTTTGTCATGAGGGATGATGGTGTAGAGACTGTCGACATCCAGGGTGACCAGGATGTCCCCAGTCTCCACAGCAACATCCCTCAATTGGCGCATGAGATCATTTGTGTCAGCGATATAAGACGTGATTTTTTTCACTGTTGGTTGCAGCAATATGTCAAGTAGTTGTGCTACTGGCTGCGTCATGGATTGTACCGCTGACACAATTGGTCGCCCTGGTGGTCTTTCCATGGTTTTGTGGATTTTGGGCGTGGTGTACAATATCGGGACTTTTGGATGTTTAGTTATACAAAATTCATATAAGTTTTCATTGAGGTATCCCTGCTGAAATCCAAGTGTTAGGACTTGGTCGAGCTCTTGTTTGTATTTACCCGTGGGGTCCCTTGTTAATGTGGTATATGTTTCAACATCACCTAACTGTTGCAGGATGTCCTCTCTATAGTCTGAGTAGTTCAAAAGGACAATTGCCCCGCCCTTATCAGCGGGGCGGACGACCAGTGAGTGATCATCCTGCAAAGTTTTGATGGCTTGTCTTTCCTCTTGTGTTAAGTTGTGTGTCCATTTTTTGTTGACCCTTTCTAGTTCAAGGTCTTGTGTTGTAAGTCTTATGTAGGTCTTTGTTGACGCACTATTACTGTGAGGTTCGAATGTGCTTGCCTTTTTACATTTATCTAACGAGGACATTTGTGTGTCTCGTGTGGGGGTGTCCTGGAAGAACACCAGTAGTTGTCACCCACCAGCTTTACTCAAAGGAATTATTAAATCACAAATGATGCAAGTAATACGCAACAACACAAATAAAGCCACAGGGGTCTCCCAACTTCAATATATGAGGGACAAATTTATACAACGGGGATACAAGAGGAATACAATAGAAACAATCTTACAAGAAGTACTACCACACACACAGGAAACCCTTATAAACAAGGAAAAGATCAAAGAACCATCCAACAGGCTCATAATGGCAACTACATTTTCACCCAACACCACTGAGGCTGGTAATATCTTGAGGAAACACTGGCCTGTGGTACAATCGGACCCTAAACTAAGATTTGCTCATAATCTTACACCAATGATTGCATACAGGAGGGGCACGAATCTAAGAGATTTGCTGGTAAAAACAGACCCCAAAAGATGCTATCTAAATAAAGAAAAGGTTAACATCAAAGGCTCATACAGATGCTTAGGCTGCACCACATGTAATGGCCTAATAGCTACCAAGACCTTCCACCATCCGCACACCAACCAAGTGTATCATATCAAGCATTCTTTATCGTGTAATACAACACATGTAATCTATCTACTCTTTTGCCCATGTGCCCGATTTTACATTGGTAAGACCAGTGGAACATTACGCGAAAGAAAGACCTTTGCTGTTCTCACTTGAATGAAAGACCTGAGAGTGCTGTTATTTGTACTGGAGATATATATATATATATATATATATATATATATATATAAAAGTAATCACAAGATGCTGAATACAGCGCTCACCTGGGTAGATGCACAAATACGGAGCCAGCACTATGGAGAGTGGGTAGGGACATATCCTCTTGTCCAATGATCAGGCTGCCACACACGCCCCAAACAGTATACAGAGCAATGAATACTTCTCAAAGTAGTAGCGCACTGAATCCAGGACACACAAACACTTCCAAAGCATGTGTATAGATAAAACATCCAATATTTATTCATCTGTTAAAATATTCCATTGAAGAACGATACATTTTCCAAGGAAAATAGGAAAAAGCCAGCAGTGACTAACCCAACAGGTCACTGAACAGATCCTCACACAGACGCATTTTGTGTGCATGCACACTTGTTCACTGCTTACCTGGGGATCTGTTCAGGCACCTTTAAGGCTGTTCAATCAATTACTTCCAGAATGTTGAGACCTGATTGGTAGCCATCACCAAATTAGTCACACCTTAATTTTTGAATAATAGTTCAAAGTCTATAAACATTAAACGATCTTTGAGTCATAAAATGTAAAAGCACTAGCTAATTATCAAAACGGTCATACAAGAGCCAATAATCGATTATAGCTTTTTAACACATTTATATAAATTGTAATAAAGTGAGACCTTTAATTGTGTGCATGTTAAATATTAATACATATCTAGATCATTTGATAAGTTCAAATGGGGATGCGCAAACATACCTAGAAAAGAAATCCAAGCCATGTAATAATACAACATGTTGGCTTACAAAGAAGAATGGCTTTTTCAGGTGCAGACGTCCTATCTGTAAATGGCTTTTTCAGGTGCAGACGTCCTATCTGTAAAACCTGTGACTATGTTACTGAGGGAGACAAATTTTTTTCCAAAGTCACTAAAAAGGAATATGACATCAAATTTTTCATAAATTGCTCTACTACACATGTGCGTGAGGATCTGTTCAGCGACCTGTTGGATTAGTCACTGCTGGCTTTTTCCTATTTTCTTTGGAAAATGTATCGTTCTTCATTGGAATATTTTAACTTATGAATAAATATTGGATGTTTTATCTATACACATGCTTTGGAAGTTTTTATGTGTCCTGATCCTGGATTCAGTGAGCTACTACTTTGAGAAGTATTCATTGCAAGAGGATATGTCCCTACCCACTCTCCATACTGCCGGCTCCGTGTTTGTGCATCTACCCAGGTGAGCGCTGTATTTAGCATCTTGTGATTACTTGTCACGTTTTTCTGCCTTTGCTGTATCTAGCAGCCCATATAGAGAAGAAAATACCGGTTTAAGTGTGAAGTTACGATCACATATTACCGTACAGAGCAATATATGTACGGATTGCTCGCTATTCACTATACACCCGCACACTCACAGGTACTGTAAACCGGCTGAAGATGAGGTGGGTTTATTATAACTTAAAGTACTTCATAGTATATTCCATTATCTGTTCCATAGAAGGAAAGCCAGCATACTTATACTGTTTTTGCTATTTACACCATACTATACACCTATGATGTTTTTTCTGGATATACTGTATAAAGTATTAGATCATTTCACATACCGGAAGGATTATCCATCAATTTATATTCTGGTTGGATTTTGAGTGCATCCTGTGCGAGGCGTGTGTGCAGTCCTGTCTGACCTAGCAGCCCGATGATTGGATTACAAGGGGGTGTGTCCCAGCCCATCCTCCAAAGTGCCATTTTCGTTTTGTGCTTTGGGACAGTACAGGTGTGTGCTGTTCATAACATATAGTGATATATTGATTAACTCTCTCTGCTTTTGTGGAATATAGCAGTCTGTATAACGAAGAAATTGGGATATTCAACAGTGTACTCTGAGCGTATATTAAAATACAAAAAAGCATATACACGGAACACCAATCATTTTTTTCATTCTCAAAATCAGAATATTTATATTGCCTCTGTGTTCCCAATTGAATATAAAGAGCTTTTCTGGTTGAGGGTGCTACATTGCTTAAATATAATATGGAGGAATCATATGTACTAAGTGAATTTAAAGATGATATAACTGACTTTTATAATGAAATTGTACATACTTTGGACAGTTTGTTTTTTTAAATGGATGCTTTAAGAAAAAAAGACATCAAATTAGATCTTGATATTAAATCATTCTTACTATACAGAAATGAAAAACGTATAAGTAAATTTCCATCATTTGTTGTATCTGATACAGATTTTATAACAAAATGGAACATAGTATTAGAACAAGTGTAGAAATGGACACAAGAGGATTACTCAAGAAATGGATACAAACAAAATAGAAAAAATAGAAATAAAGAATCAAACTGGAAGAGGAATAAAAAAAGGCAAAACCGTAACGGTTTCAGATACAGAATACGAGTGTGACTCTTCGGATGGAGATGTGTGTGAAGATGGGGGCAACTGCAGCAGTACTACAAGAGGATGACATACAATATCCCAACATCCCTAATGTGCAGTCAAAAACCGAGAAGCAGGGGGGGTGGAGCCAACAGCCTAAACGATCGGATGCACACTATCAGAGCTCCTGCTCTTAAGCCTAATAATTGGGGTAAAACTATGGTTTAGCAAGGGAATTTAAAGTGTCTTTGAAGACCTTGCTGCATAGTCTCCTACCAATCTAGTTGGGGCACCTACTCTTTTTATTTCATTTTATTTTGAGCCCTATATCGCAACCACAAAGTCGCAGACCGCAGGAGCAGAGGATCAGAGCTAATAGCAGCAAGATTAGCAGCTCACATTACCTGCACAGCGTCTCACTACTTAATCCCAGCTTACTGACCTCTAATATAGGAGCGGTCTTAGCTGATATACTTGCTGCGCAATTGATCCCTCTGAAGGAAAACGGCGGCCGCTGTAGATTGGGAATGGAGAGAGTGGGGCTGCATCGAGGCCTCCTTCCGGCTCCTTGAGACACACCTGACTAAGATTCTTACTGCAGCTGCCCCTGACTATGCTCACTTACCCTGGAGGTACAGAGATCAGGTGCACATAAGGTGGGAAAGGATGGACCGGCTACATCAGCCGATATATTCAATGCCCAGCCAATTCTCAGACTCAGACCCCATCTGGGGAGATAGCAGATCAACGGGAGCCCTGTTTTTTACCTACCTCTGAGATTCCCAGATCGATTAGTTCAAGCTGTGGCCCCGAGTTGCTGGCAAAACCTGTTCTGTGGAGCGGCCCCCAGCTGCGGTGTACTCGCACTTCAAAAATGTTTTCATGCGAGCCCCAAAACCTTTGCAGTGATGAAACGGCTTTTCTCCTGATTGGGACTTACCTTGCCCCGCACTCTAGCCTGGCCCTGCTACAAGCTCACTATTATTTGGGGATACCTACAAGACTAACGCTACGAAATGAGATCTGGTCTGGGGCTGAAATGGGACCTAAAGTGTGGAAAGTTGGTGTGGGGTAAGGGAAAGCTTTTTCACCGTCCCTATAACTTTTCAAAAACTTCCCCTGGATTCCCATTACTATGCTTTCCTTCTAACAGGAACTTTATATGGAGACTTTGCTGTCTGAAGTTTTAGAGTATTAACTCTGTTCCTGAGATTAAATGCTTATGATAACCGCTACTGTTAATAAGGATCTCCACACTCTAGTTTACCCAGAGTTTTGTGTATCTCTCTGACTGATTGCTTGGTATTGATTGAGTCTGCTGTCATTACATTATATCTCAGATGGGCATTATACTACCTCCCTATATGCACTCCTAAATGTTAAGTATATCATATATTCCTCTGTGTTAGCCAGTTATTTATTGTACCTTTAATCTATAGTGACCCTAACCTCTATGTTTAACTGACTTAAATTCTAGTCATAACTGGTCAAATGTGTAGAGGGTATCCCCCTTAGTGCAAAGAATTATATGTTTGGTAGACAATGAACATCCATGCAGTTATATGTTACATAAATATTATGCTACCTGACTGTATTCATACAATAGTGTGTTTTGTTGCAAAAGCACATACCGCTGTTCTTCTTTAACTTCCACTGTTCTTATTTTATAATACAGCCTCCAGTTATATTTGAGGCTTAGATAGAAAATACCGTATTGTTCATTTTTTGTGGTCTAACATAGATACATTTTTATCTACTGTGCGTCCCTTATAACTTGCTTATCTTGTTACCCGTTTTTACTGTATAACTATACTGCTGCTCATAGAGGTTAACAGAATTGTAAGTCTTAGATCATAGTGAGTAAGTCCTGCTGTTGGTCCAGTTTCAGACATATTCACTATTTCAGCTGGCCATGATAGGGGGAGTCATGAGAAAAATAAATGCTTGTTATATCCATGTATTGTAGGCACTAAGTAAATATAGACTGTGCTGGCATAACTTGGATCAGCATGATATTCAGCAATAAGTGTCAGGACAGCGACCAGCCCTATTTGTGTAGTTTTTTATAATTCTGCGCAGCTATTAGTCTAATATATTACAGTTAGCTATACTCAGAGCCCAATCTTATAATTAAGGCAACCCTATAGCTTTTGTTTACTGGTCTTGTGTGGCTGCACTGCCGGCGGCCGAGGTGGTGTTCCACACACAACATGTTCAATTACATTGTGGTATAAGAGGTTGGCCTCAAGGGTTACAATGCAATGGCTGTACTGGGCCATTTTTATATAAACTCATATATACATCAATATTTATATTGATCCTGGGATGTGCTGTGCAGCCTCACTCCAAATTGTCTGATAGATTTCTGGTGCAGGCTGGACCTACTAGAGTTCTATTATTTTCTTACCTATGATACTCCCCATGAGCCATATTAATCGTAACAAATGGTAGAGTTTGGTCTCTGGTCCCCACTACATGACAACCCAGAATACAATTAGTTAATTATTCTACATACCAAATGGCAGTTCATATTCTCATGAGTTCCCCCACATAGATTAGCACACTCGATTTACCACCTCCTCCCCCCCCCCTTTTTTACATAATGTGCCTCCTAATATAGGAGGATTAAACAAGCGGTTTCTCTAGCCTATACCGCACCTAAACTATTCCCCTTATAAGTACGTCCTGCTACATAGCTGACTACTATGATTATTTTTCCTACCTAGTTTAGCAGGTTAGCCTGATCGTATAACATATATTTTTTCATATTATTAACAGCTTTTACTGTAGACTTTGAATTTATCGCAATGTACGAATATTTTCTGCGCAGGCAAAGAACTCCTACCTTATAGTATTTAAAACCCAGCAGAGTCCAACTAGGGGACAAAAATGTACATAAAACTCATAGAAAACCCCACCAATAAATTTCAAAAAGATATCGTTGATATTGTTAGATATGCTCAATATAATAACATCATAACACAGTCAACTGAAGAGAAATTAATTGTACAACATCCTGTTACCCCTATCTTCCACCATTTCTCCAAAATCCATAAAAATCCCCTATGTCCACCAGGGAGATCGATTATTGCTGGTATCGGTTCACTTAATGAAGCTCTTCGAAACTTGTCGACACATTTTTGCAGCCACTTGTGTCTCAGCTACCAAGTTACATACAGTATACTACATAATTTATTAATAAAATTAAAAATATTGAATGGAAATCTAACTATAGGTTAATGGTTGTGGATGTGACTTCACTATATACTTCTATAGACCATCAGAAGGGCATTACTGCCATAGAGTTCTTTTTAATGTGATCTGTATATATCTGACAGCGCTAAACTAAAAATGTGTCTATAGCTCCTTGTAAAAGGAGGGTCCCAGCTGCCCTAGATCTGAATTATACAAGTTAGGATACAAAGAGCGCCTACTACAAAGGCAAAGACAACTCTAATATATTATAAAATGTATATATAAAAAATATAAAAGAGATTGAAATATATCTAAAAATGTTTAATGAACATTAAAAAACTTTAAAAGTTGATAACATAGATAATAGTGGAGCCACTTAAAATGACAAAAACACAATATTGTTAAATGAAAGAACACGCATGAAATAGTCACTGTATGGTTAGTCCTATGATAAAAAAGTTCCAAAATGATCCTCTGTGTGATGATGTGATCCCAGAGCAAATTAAATTCCTATAATTTCAAGTAGAAAGTGTCAAAGACTTTTATCCTTAAAAATGGTTGTGTAAACGTGAAAAAAGGGTGTTAATCCAATCTCGTGGTGAAAAAAAAAAAACAAAAATGAAAAATGAATGGTATTAAAAGTGATGAAAAAAATGTGATAAAAAATGTAAAAAAATTTGAACAATAAAAAATGCAAAAACACTAAGTAATGATACAAAGTGAATAAAAAGTGAAAATAATGAAAAAAATGAAAAAAATTTAAAAAAATGAAAAAAATAGCCCTAAAATTCAATAGAAAAACAAATGTCTCGTAAATTGTGATCCCTATGTATATGTGGAGAATGCTGTAGAAAAGATCCTGTTTTTCCAAGACTTATCTCTTCAGTAATAAAACCTGTAATAAAACAAATATAACAGTGCAAAACTGCTAGAAACGCTTAGGCCTAGATTTAGAGTTCGGCGTTAGCCGTGAAAACCAGCATTAGAGGCTCCTAACGCTAGTTTTAGGCTACCGCCGGTATTTGGAGTCACTCAAAATAGGGTCTAACGCTCACTTTTCAGCCGCGACTTTTCCATACCGCAGATCCCCTTACGTCAATTGCGTATCCTATCTTTTCAATGGGATCTTCCTAATTTAGAGTCGTTTCTGAAGTGAGCGTTAGAGCTCTAACGACAAAACTCCAGCCGCAGGAAAAAAGCAGGAGTTAAGAGCTTTCTGGGTTAACACCGGTTCATAAAGCTCTTAACTAATGTACCCTAAAGTACACTAACACCCATAAACTACCTATGTACCCCTAAACTGAGGTCCCCCCACATCGCCGCCACTCGATTAAATGTTTTTAACCCCTAATCTGCCGACCGCCACCTACGTTATACTTATGTACCCCTAATCTGCTGCCCCTAACCCTGCCGACCCCTGTATTATATTTATTAACCCCTAACCTGCCCCCCACAACGTCGCCGCAAGCTACTTACAATAATTAACCCCTAATCTGCCGACCGCAAAGCGCCGCCACCTACGTTATCCTTATGTACCCCTAATCTGCTGCCCCTAACACCGCCGACCCCTATATTATATTTATTAACCCCTAATCTGCCCCCCTCAACGTCGCCGACACCTGCCTACACTTATTAACCCCTAATCTGCCGAGCGGACCTGAGCGCTACTATAATAAAGTTATTAACCCCTAATCCACCTAACTAACCCTATCATAAATAGTATTAACCCCTAATCTGCCCTCCCTAACATCGCCGACACCTAACTTCAATTATTAACCCCTAATCTGACGACCGGAGCTCATCGCTACTATAATAAATGGATTAACCCCTAAAGCTAAGTCTAACCCTAACACTAACACCCCCCTAACTTAAATATAATTTAAATCTAACAAAATTAATTAACTCTTATTAAATAAATTATTCCTATTTAAAGCTAAATACTTACCTGTAAAATTAATCCTAATATAGCTACACTATAAATTATAATTATATTGTAGCTATTTTAGGATTAATATTTATTTTACAGGCAACTTTGTAATTATTTTAACCAGGTACAATAGCTATTAAATAGTTAAGAACTATTTAATAGTTACCTAGTTAAAATAATAACAAAATTACCTGTAAAATAAGTCCTAACCTAAGTTATAATTAAACCTAACACTACCCTATCAATAAATTAATTAAATAAAATACCTACAATTACCTACAATAAAACCTAACACTACACTATCAATAAATAAATTAAATACAATTTCTACAAATAACTACAATTACATAAACTAACTAAAGTACAAAAAATAAAAAATAACTAAGTTACAAAAAATAAAAAAATATTTACAAACATAAGAAAAATATTACAACAATTTTAAACTAATTACACCTACTCTAAGCCCCCTAATAAAATAACAAAGACCCCCAAAATAAAAAAATGCCCTACCCTATTCTAAATTAATAAATTTAAAAGCTCTTTTACCTTACCAGCCCTGAACAGGGCCCTTTGCGGGGCATGCCCCAAGAAATTCAGCTCTTTTGCCTGTAAAAAAAAACATACAATACCCCCCCCCCCAACATTACAACCCACCACCCACATACCCCTAATCTAACCCAAACCCCCCTTAAATAAACCTAACACTAAGCCCCTGAAGATCATCCTACCTTGTCTTCACCATACCAGGTTCACCGATCGGTCCAGACGAGCTCCTCCGATGTCCTGATCCAAGCCCAAGCGGGGGGCTGAAGAGGTCCATGATCCGGCTGAAGTCTTCATCCAAGCGGGGCAGAAGAGGTCTTCCATCCGATTGAAGTCTTCATCCAAGCGGCATCCATCCGGAGCGAAGCGGCAGCATCCTGAAGACCTCCACCGCGGAACATCCATCCTGGCCGACGACTGAACGACGAATGACGGTTCCTTTAAATGACGTCACCCAAGATAGCGTCCCTTGAATTCCGATTGGCTGATAGGATTCTATCAGCCAATCGGAATTAAGGTAGGAATATTCTGATTGGCTGATGGAATCAGCCAATCAGAATCAAGTTAAATCCGATTGGCTGATCCGATCAGCCAATCAGATTGAGCTCGCATTCTATTGGCTGTACCGATCAGCCAATAGAATGCAAGCTCAATATGATTGGCTCATTGGATCAGCCAATCGGATTGAACTTGATTCTGATTGGCTGATTCCATCAGCCAATCAGAATATTCCTACCTTAATTCCGATTGGCTGATAGAATCCTATCAGCCAATCGGAATTCGAGGGACGCCATCTTGGATGACGTCATTTAAAGGAACCGTCATTCGTCGTTCAGTCGTCGGCCAGGATGGATGTTCCGCGGTGGAGGTCTTCAGGATGCTGCCGCTTCGCTCCGGATGGATGCCGCTTGGATGAAGACTTCAATCGGATGGAAGACCTCTTCTGGCCCGCTTGGATGAAGACTTCAGCCGGATCATGGACCTCTTCAGCCCCCCGCTTGGGCTTGGTTCAGGACATCGGAGGAGCTCTTCTGGACCGATCGGTTAACCTGGTATGGTGAAGACAAGGTAGGATGATCTTCAGGGGCTTAGTGTTAGGTTTATTTAAGGGGGGTTTGGGTTAGATTAGGGGTATGTGGGTGGTGGGTTGTAATGTTGGGGGGGGGGGGTATTGTATGTTTTTTTTTACAGGCAAAAGAGCTGAATTTCTTGGGGCATGCCCCGCAAAGGGCCCTGTTCAGGGATGGTAAGGTAAAAGAGCTTTTAAATTTATTAATTTAGAATAGGGTAGGGCATTTTTTTATTTTGGGGGTCTTTGTTATTTTATTAGGGGGCTTAGAGTAGGTGTAATTAGTTTAAAATTGTTGTAATATTTTTCTTATGTTTGTAAATATTTTTTTATTTTTTGTAACTTAGTTATTTTTTATTTTTTGTACTTTAGTTAGTTTATGTAATTGTAGTTATTTGTAGAAATTGTATTTAATTTATTTATTGATAGTGTAGTGTTAGGTTTTATTGTAGGTAATTGTAGGTATTTTATTTAATTAATTTATTGATAGGGTAGTGTTAGGTTTAATTATAACTTAGGTTAGGACTTATTTTACAGGTAATTTTGTTATTATTTTAACTAGGTAACTATTAAATAGTTCTTAACTATTTAATAGCTATTGTACCTGGTTAAAATAATTACAAAGTTGCCTGTAAAATAAATATTAATCCTAAAATAGTTACAATATAATTATAATTTATAGTGTAGCTATATTAGGATTAATTTTACAGGTAAGTATTTAGCTTTAAATAGGAATAATTTATTTAATAAGAGATAATTAATTTCGTTAGATTTAAATTATATTTAATTTAGGGGGGTTTTAGTATTAGGGTTAGACTTAGCTTTAGGGGTTAATACATTTATTAGAATAGCGGTGAGCTCCGGTCGGCAGATTAGGGGTTAATAATTGAAGTTAGGTGTCGGCGATGTTAGGGAGGGCAGATTAGGGGTTAATACTATTTATGATAGGGTTAGTGAGGCAGATTAGGGGTTAATAACTTTATTATAGTAGCGCTCAGGTCCGCTCGGCAGATTAGGGGTTAATAAGTGTAGGCAGGTGTCGGCGACGTTGAGGGGGGCAGATTAGGGGTTAATAAATATAATATAGGGGTCGGCGGTGTTAGGGGCAGCAGATTAGGGGTACATAAGGATAACGTAGGTGGCGGCGCTTTGCGGTCGGCAGATTAGGGGTTAATTATTGTAAGTAGCTGGCGGTGACATTGTGGGGGGCAGGTTAGGGGTTAATAAATATAATATAGGGGTCGGCGGTGTTAGGGGCAGCAGATTAGGGGTACATAGGGATAATGTAAGTAGCGAAGGTTTACGGAGCGGAAGATTAGGGGTTAATAATATAATGCAGGGGTCAGCGATAGCGGGGGCGGCAGATTAGGGGTTAATAAGTGTAAGGTTAGGGGTGTTTAGACTCGGGGTACATGTTAGGGTGTTAGGTGCAGACGTAGGAAGTGTTTCCCCATAGGAAACAATGGGGCTGCGTTAGGAGCTGAACGCTGCTTTTTTGCAGGTGTTAGGTTTTTTTTCAGCTCAAACAGCCCCATTGTTTCCTATGGGAGAATCGTGCACGAGCACGTTTTTGAGGCTGGCCGCGTCCGTAAGCAACTCTGGTATTGAGAGTTGCATTTGCGGTAAAAATGCTCTACGCTCCTTTTTTGGAGCCTAACGCAGCATTTTTTTGAACTCTCGATACCAGAGTTAATTTTATGGTGCGGCCAGAAAAAAGCCTGCGTAGCGTTAACAGCCCATCTACCGCCAAACTCCAAATCTAGGCCTTAGTTAGTAATTGAAAAGAAGATCACCATATATGTCAACGCATTTCAGCCCTAAAATGTGGGCCTTTATCAAGACTATAGATGGTGTATAATGGTGGCTCCTTTTATAGTTGTTAGTAACCAATCTGCCTCAGTGTTGGTTTTGTGACAAAAATTGACCCCATACTTCCTGGTTCTGTTAATCCGGAAGTAATATCAAATTTCTGTATTCTTAATGTATATCATTCCCAGTGTTATGTTTTACATAGTGATTAATGTCAAATGACTTTATTTTGATCTATGAATGTTGAGTTGCCCCTTGTTATTAGTTTATTTAGAATCGGCAGACCGGAAGTGACATAATAATATATTTATGTCAACATCCGGTTTCGCCGTTTGCTGCACTTGATATATTTGGCCGTAAATTACTTTATATTTTTTAGGGATCATATTCCCCCAATATGTAACAGTTGTTTGTAGTTTATTCTAAACCTACACACCCCATATTAGATATATGTTCCTCCTTCGAGATCGGCGATCCGGAAATGACGCAATAGTGCACGGCATCGACTTCCAGTTGTGCCGCTTTGACAGTTCTAACTATGATTTGGCCATAAGCTGTGCGATTCCTCATCTGGCCCTATTGGCTCCAACTATCAGCACATATCTAGCATCCCCGACGGCCCATCATACCACTTGCCTGTATGTCAATATCTCCGAATCGGAACTTGTAAACCGGAAGTGACGTAATCAATTCTGACGTCACCTTCTGGTTTAGCTTCTATATTGCGATTATATATTAATTTTGTTTATTTACATATACCCTGATTTAGAATTATTTGTGGCCAAATAAGTAAATCAATAATTTATATATTTAAAGGAAATACAATACCTTATGTCTTATTTATAAAAACAGGGAATGTCTTACAAACATCAATAGGCATGTAAAAATATGTAAAAATAGCCTCAATATCAATAACGATATCCTCAATCTCAATAAAATAAACCATGATTACAATATACGATTACAATATACATATATATCCCCAAATGTAAACCGTTATAAGTTTATATGCATATCAAAAAACAATTAATAAGAACCTCTTACATAAAAAAGTAATAACATCCATGTAGTATTCTAGATGAACTTACAGTTCTTTTATCATATTGTTAAGATATTTTTCCGCATGAATACAAATATAGACCTTAATTTATAGATAAAAGATGGATTAGAAATTAACCTAACAAGGTATTTGTATACTTACAGAAGAATATATATAAAAAATACATAAAATCTATATAAAATATATATAAAAGAATGGTACAAATCCTAATAATAATATATGCAAATTGATAAAGGTTGATAAAAATTGAAACTCCCAATTGTAGAATTATAGGTTTTCTTTTATAAAGTTCAAGTAACTGCAGATTTTTTTTATAAAAATGTACTCCATTAAATTGATACAATACAAGAAAAAATATTTTGCAACAGATATAATACAGTGAATTATTTGTATATGTTGTAACCAACAAGGTGTTAGATAAAGTTATTCACAAAAGTGGGTGTGTCAAACTAGCAGTTAAATACTTAGCCTATAGCCAAAGGAAAATACACGCCAGAAGAAGTCCACGGAGCACAGACAGTGCAGGGTGAAACGCACATAGCTGTCTTTTTTAACACTTGGGGGACATTGATCAAACCCCCTGTGTTTGCACATGCTACTCCTGGTATCCGTAGATGAAATCGGAATGAGTGGAACCGATTACACCATGAATTAACCCCACAGCATGTAACATAACTGAAGCGGACGCTTTGCTAATAAGCTAAGTTAGTGAGTATGGTTGTTTGCTGAAATCTCCCCAGAGGACCGGACGCCTGAATTAAGGTACAAAGCAGTACACAGTCGAACTTGGAGTGTCAATAAAGGGGTATACTAAATGATAACAACTCACAATAACTTAAGCTTACGAATAACACTTGAATATGCTGTCGGGCAGTTACCTAAAAGCTATATGAGTCAGAGGGAAGAGGACATAGGAGCAAGTCTCCAAATTATTTACACAGAAGTCCCCTCCAACATTTGTGGTGTTTAACACGGTAGTCTATTAACTGAACTCACACTTTGGTACTAATACTATAAGGACACTATGAACACCAGGGATTTGTTATCAACCTTGAACAAGGGACATTTGAATTTGGATTTTTAAGTTCACTTAGGATTTACTCCCATTATCAGTTTTTTGTTAATTTGTGGTAGGTAAGGTTATGCTTCAATTTTATTGTAATGGAAGGAGTTTATGGCAAAATTTGAATGGCTATACCAATGGCACCAATATAACATAGGCAAAGCTAGGGTCCAAACTCCAAGGTGCCTGGTAATAATGACCAGACATAAGAAGCAGCTGTTATTTAACAGCCAAAAATACTACACCCAAATGGCCTTCCAGTACTTATCTGATTGGTTATCATTGGGTCTTCATATTCAAACACATTCCAATCCATTTGTAAACCTCATGATAACTAATTTATGTAACACTTTCTTATACATACAATGCATGGCAACTTTCTGATACCTCTATTTCAGTCAGTAAGAAAACAATTTTTATTATTATTATTGTTGGTTATTTATAATTGCCAACAAATGAAGCAGCACTATACAAAGTTCAACACATTAGAGGACTGCATTACATACACTAACATGTACAATAAGAGTATGTTACATTTGTAAGGGTGCATAACAAACAGTGCAATAATGGAGTTATCTAAGTTGTACAAAGAAGAGCAATGTCCTGCCCTTGATCACAATCAATAGTATTTCACTTACATACAAAGGGCCAACAGGTAGAATGTCTCTCAAGCTTTCAACTAAACTTAGCTAAATGAGAGGGAATAAGTGGAGTGTGGTGAGTGAGCAAATTAGGTTTTGAAAAGTGTAGCAGAATGTGGACAAGTGTATGTATAGAGGCTGTGAATGTGAAGTAAATTCTCTATCCTGGATCATTAGTGGCATCTACACCTAACTGTTGTTAATGTTAATATGTGTTTTATATATAAAGAAAAATACTTGGATGGGAGGTGGCGGCAAGGATGGAGGGCTAGTGCTTGCAATTCTGGGAGACTGGTGTAAGTTAGAGGCTGTAAAAGAAGAGACAAGCAAGATGAATATTCTTGGTAATAAAGTATGCTGAGGAAGTAGCTTGAATCAGAGCAGAGAGGGCAAGAGTAAATTGGTATATTATAAGTGCTAGAAACAATCCTGGAATAGCCTAAAATATATAAGAAATAATTCTACACATTACCTTCATTAGAGAGATCAATCAGATGAAATACTTTGAAAGCTGGTTTGCAAATCTAGATGTATGTTAGAGGCTTGTGAGTTGGTGTGAAAATCTAGGAGACTAATGTAAGTTAGAGGCTTGTGAGCTGGTTTGCAAATCAAGAAGACTAATGTTAGTTAAAGGCTTGTGAGCTGGTTTGCAAATCTAGGAGGCTAATGTAAGTTAGAGGCTTGCTAGCTGGTTTACAAATCTAGGAGACTAATGTAAGTTAGACGCTTGTGAGCTGGTTTGCAAATCTAGGAAACTAATGTTAGTTAGAGGCGTGTGAGCTGAATTGCAAATCTAGGAGACTAATGTAAGTTAGAGGCTTGTGAGCTGGTTTGCAAATCAACGGCTAGATTTAGAGTTTTGTCGGTAACGACCCGCGTAGCTAACGCTGGCTTTTTTCTGGCCGCACCTTTTAAATAACTCTGGTATTGAGAGTCCACAGAATGGCTGCGTTAGGCTCCAAAAAAGGAGTGTAGAGCATATTTAACGCAACTTCAACTCTCGATACCAGAGTTGCTTACGGACGCGGCCAGCTTCAAAAACGTGCTCGTGCACGATTCCCCCATAGAAAACAATGGGGCTGTTTGAGCTGAAAAAAAACCTAACACCTGCAAAAAAGCCGCGTTCAGCTCCTAACGCAGCCCCATTGTTTGCTATGGGGAAGCACTTCCTACGTCTGCACCTAACACTCTAACATGTACCCCGAGTCTAAACACCCCTAACCTTACACTTATTAACCCCTAATCTGCTGCCCCCGCTATCGCTGACCCCTGCATATTATTTTTAACCCCTAATCTGCCGCTTCGTACACCCCCGCCACATACATTATCCCTATGTACCCCTAATCTGCTGCCCTAACATCGCCGACCCCTATATTATATTTATTAACCCCTAATCTGCCGCCCCCAACGTCGCCTCCACCTAACTACACTTATTAACCTCTAATCTACCGACCGTACCTGAGCGCTACTATAATAAATGTATTAACTCCTAATCTGCCCTAACATTGCCGACACCTAACTTCAAGTATTAACCCCTAATCTGCCGACAGGAGCTCACCGCTATTCTAATAAATGTATTAACCCCTAAAGCTAAGTCTAACCCTAACACTAACACCCCCCTAAGTTAAATATAATTTAAATCTAACGAAATAAATTAACTCTTATTAAATAAATTATTCCTATTTAAAGCTAAATACTTACCTGAAAAATAAATCCTAATATAGCTACAATATAAATTATAATTATATTATAGCTATTTTAGGATTTATATTTATTTTACAGGTAACTTTGTATTTATTTTAACCAGGTACAATAGCTATTAAATAGTTAAGAACTATTTAATAGCTAAAATAGTTAAAATAATTACAAAATTACCTGTAAAATAAATCCTAACCTAAGTTACAATTAAACCTAACACTACACTATCAATAAATTAATTAATTAAATAAAATACCTACAATTATCTACAATTAAACCTAACACTACACTATCAATAAATAAATTAAATACAATTCCTACAAATAAATACAATTAAATAAACTAACTAAAGTACAAAAAATAAAAAAGAACTAAGTTACAAAAAATAAAAAAATATTTACAAACATTAGAAAAAAATTACAACAATTTTAAACTAATTACACCTACTCTAAGCCCCCTAATAAAATAACAAAGACCCCCAAAATAAAAAAATGCCCTACCCTATTCTAAATTACAAAAGTTCAAAGCTCTTTTACCTTACCAGCCCTGAACAGGGCCCTTTGCGGGGCATGCCCCAAAGAATTCAGCTCTTTTGCCTGTAAAAAAAAAACATACAATACCCCCCCCAACATTACAACCCACCCCCCACATACCCCTAATCTAACCAAAACCCCCCTTAAATAAAGCTAACACTAAGCCCCTGAAGATCTTCCTACCTTATCTTCACCATACCAGGTTCACCGATCGATCCAGAAGAGCTCCTCCGATGTTGTGATCCAAGCCCAAGCGGGGGGCTGAAGAGGTCCATGATCCGGCTGAAGTCTTCATCCAAGCGGGAGCTGAAGAGGTCCATGATCCGGCTGAAGCCTTCTATCAACGGCATCTTCAATCTTCTTTCTTCAGGATCCGTGTTCATCCCGCCGACGCGGAACATCCATCTTCACCGACGACTTCCCGACGAATGACGGTTCCTTTAAGGGACGTCATCCAAGATGGCGTCCCTCGAATTCCGATTGGCTGATAGGATTCTATCAGCCAATCGGAATTAAGGTAGGAAAATTCTGATTGGCTGATGGAATCAGCCAATCAAATTGAGCTCGCATTCTATTGGCTGTTCCGATCAGCCAATAGAATGCGAGCTCAATCTGATTGGCTGATCGGATCAGCCAATCGGATTGAACTTGATTCTGATTGGCTGATTCCATCAGCCAATCAGAATTTTCCTACCTTAATTCCGATTGGCTGATAGAATCCTACCAGCCAATCGGAATTTGATGGACGCCATCTTGGATGACGTCCCTTAAAGGAACCGTCATTCGTCGGGAAGTCGTCGGTGAAGATGGATGTTCTGCGTCGGCGGAATAAACACGGATCCTGAAGAAAGAAGATTGAAGATGCCATTGATAGAAGACTTCAGCCGGATCATGGACCTCTTCAGCTCCCGCTTGGATGAAGACTTCAGCCGGATCATGGACCTCTTCAGCCCCCCGCTTGGGCTTGGATCACGACATCGGAGGAGCTCTTCTGGATCGATCGGTGAACCTGGTATGGTGAAGATAAGGTAGGAAGATCTTCAGGGGCTTAGTGTTAGGTTTATTTAAGGGGGTTTGGGTTAGATTAGGGGTATGTGGGTGGTGGGTTGTAATGTTGGGGGGGGTATTGTATGGTTTTTTTTTTTACAGGCAAAAGAGCTGAATTCTTTGGGGCATGCCCCGCAAAGGGCCCTGTTCAGGGCTGGTAAGGTAAAAGAGCTTTGAACTTTTGTAATTTAGAATAGGGTAGGGCATTTTTTTATTTTGGGGGTCTTTGTTATTTTATTAGGGGGCTTAGAGTAGGTGTAATTAGTTTAAAATTGTTGTAATTTTTTTCTAATGTTTGTAAATATTTTTTTATTTTTTGTAACTTAGTTCTTTTTTATTTTTTGTACTTTAGTTTATTTAATTGTATTTATTTGTAGGTATTGTATTTAATTAATTTATTTATAGTGTAGTGTTAGGTTTAATTGTAGATAATTGTAGGTATTTTATTTAATTAATTTATTGATAGTGTAGTGTTAGGTTTAATTGTAATTTAGGTTAGGATTTATTTTACAGGTAATTTTGTAATTATTTTAACTATTTTAGCTATTAAATAGTTCTTAACTATTTAATAGCTATTGTACCTGGTTAAAATAAATACAAAGTTACCTGTAAAATAAATATAAATCCTAAAATAGCTATAATATAATTATAATTTATATTGTAGCTATATTAGGATTTATTTTTCAGGTAAGTATTTAGCTTTAAATAGGAATAATTTATTTAATAAGAGTTAATTTATTTCGTTACATTTAAATTATATTTAACTTAGGGGGTGTTAGTGTTAGGGTTAGACTTAGCTTTAGGGGTTAATCCATTTATTAGAATAGCGGCGAGATTCGGTCGGCAGATTAGGGGTTAATAATTGAAGTTAGGTGTCGGCGATGTTAGGGAGGGCAGATTAGGGGTTAATACTATTTATTATAGGGTTATTGAGGCGGGAGTGAGGTGGATTAGGGGTTAATAACTTTATTATGGTAGCGGTGAGATCCGCTCAGCAGATTAGGGGTTAATAAGTGTAGGCAGGTGGAGGCGACGTTGAGGGGGGCAGATTAGGGGTTAATAAATATAATATAGGGGTCGGCGGTGTTAGGGGCAGCAGATTAGGGGTACATAGCTATTAATGTAGCTGGCGGCGGCATGCGGATGGCAGATTAGGGGTTAATAATAATATGCAGGGGTCAGCGATAGCGGGGGCGGCAGATTAGGGGTTAATAAATATAATATAGGGGTCGGCGGTGTTAGGGGCAGCAGATTAGGGGTACATAGGGATAACGTAGTTGGCGGCAGTGTACGGAGCGGAAGATTAGGGGTTAAAAAATTTTTATAGAGTGGCGGCGATGTGGGGGGGCCTCGGTTTAGGGGTACATAGGTAGTTTATGGTTGTTAGTGTACTTTAGAGCACAGTAGTTAAGAGCTTTATAAACCGGCGTTAGCACAGAAAGCTCTTAACTACTGACTTTTTTCTGCGGCTGGAGTTTTGTCGTTAGATTTCTAACGCTCACTACAGCCACGACTCTAAATACCGGAGTTAGAAAGATCCCATTGAAAAGATAGGATACACAATTGACGTAAGGGGATCTGCGGTATGGAAAAGTCGCGGCTGAAAAGTGAGCGTTAGACCCTTATCTGACTGACTCCAAATACCGGCGGTAGCCTAAAACCAGCGTTAGGAGCCTCTAACGCTGGTTTTCACGGCTACCGCCAAACTCTAAATCTAGGCCTTAGGAAACTAATGTAAGTTAGAGGCTTGTGAGCTGAATTGCAAATCTAGGAGACTAATGTAAGTTAGAGGCTTGTTAGCTGGTTTGCAAATCTAGGAGACTAATGTAAGTTAGAGGCTTGTGGACTGCAGATATGATCTGATAATGTTTTCTAATCAATTTTGTCGAAGACTTCTGTTTGGGGAGGGGCCTCGCAGAGAAGAGCAAGTACAGCGTCTGATATCTTAGGATGAAACTAAGCCACCTTAGCCCTCCACACCAAAGCTCCTTTGCTGGGAGGTCAGAACCCAAGCTTGGAGAAGAGCATAGGCGAGCCGTAAGCCCAAAGTGAGAGAGCGGCCTTGTCGCTAAGACCTAACCCCTTCTGGCAATACAGGTTCCCCCCTCCTGGGAACACGCTTCATCATTGGAAGCCAAAATTGCCCGGACTGAAAGTGAGTCCCGTGGGGGATCCCAAATATTCGGGCGGCACACCCGCAACTGATAACGGATGGTGAGAGACCCGTCAATTCAGGCAGAGGGACGGAGCTGATGAATGGAGACCAAAGCATCCGACAGACCCATAGTGAGCTACTTGACATGCACCTGACAGCACGTCTGCGATTGTAGAAGGAGGGTGAGAGACCAGTCTAGTCTGTCAGTGAGACAGAGGTGGTAAGAGGAGGTTAAAGTCGGATCCGGGTTGCGTCATTTGGAATACTACTGCTAAGACCACAAAGTAGATGGTTTGCCTTTAACTTTTTCCTTGCTGGTCCCTGAGGGCCCCTGACTGCTCAATTGAATACAGGGCACTAAAGTTATGAGAAGAGGGGACTTTTAGGTCAATTTATATGCATACTATCTTATTCTTTCCTCCTAACTTGCCTTTCTTTCTTGCTATAACCTAGAGTAAGTGAAGACACAAGGAAAAAAGTTGGTTGCATTAAGAACTGACATCTGACATTATGATGGATGTCAGATTTGTTATAAATTACCTGTAACTGCAGTCATATCGCTGATTATCTCTCCAATTTTTATTAATTTCCTTTGGGTTTTGCTTTGCACTACACTTTGGTTGCAATTCACAGAATTGTATAAGCAAATATATAACTACTGTATTTAGTTGTATCCACACTTATCCAATTTATAATCTACAAATATATATGTCACAAAGATATTTTACTCTGACCACAATATATATATATATTTTCACTAGCTTTGTCAGAGCGGTTCACCTCTCCCTCTTTTATCTATAGACACATTTTGAGGTCTTGCGTACTCTTTTTTTTTTCACTTTTAGGGTTTCCATGGAAAGGTTTGTCACACAAGTCAAAACTAAATCACCAGCTAAAACAAAGGGAGAGGAAAGCTAAGAATAGTGATGGAAAACAGCATAGAGATTCAGTCACAAGTCTTGCTAAATGCAGATAAACAGAACCTGATCAACCAGATTGCAGACCTGATTATGCCTCAATTTAATATACTCAAAAGTAAAATCTCAGGCCTCACTGAGGAGGTGAGACAGTTTGCATTGAGACTTTCTGAGGTAGAATCAAGAGTCTCTGATCTGGAAGACCAGACAGGTACACAAGAGTCAATTGTAAAAAAACAAGGGGATTTAATAAGAAACACTACAACTACGGTTGGAGGATCTAGAGGATCGTTCCCGCAGAAATAATGTTAAAAAATTGTAGGTTTACCTGATTCCATTCAGCATCAAGAGCTAGTTTACTTTCCTCTAATAGAATTGCCCCAATTCTTAGGTCTCCAAAATCCAAAAAAGCCATTTGTAGTAGAAAGAGCACATAGGCTTGGTGCAGTCACAACTAACCCCGAGGGTATTTCCAGACCAAGATCAGTAATGGTAAAATACCTATGTTTTCAAGATAAAGTTATGATTATGAGTCAATATAGGAAATCTAATCCACTTATGCGGGGACAAGATAAAATCCTACTATTTCAGGATTTCTCCCTAGATACTTCCCTTAAAAGAAGAGAAATTGCCCCATACTGCTCAATTTTATTTAAAAGGGGCATTCAGACAAGACTGATATATCCTGCTCAAATACACTTAAATGTAAATGGTGTAAAATCATACATTAAACTATCTGCAGGAAGATAAGAGTATATTAAGAAACTTGGTAATACAAGCAAATTAGAAACAGGAGGTATAGATAATGTTTTTTTTCTCCATCCTGACATTATATAATACCTGCTTTGCTAAAGATAGGGTTTACTGTTGTTTTGTGGGTTTTAAACTGTCTTTTTTGTTCCCCACTCTTATTGTGTAAAGCTAGCAAAGGGAAATGCTGAATTTTCTCTCATGGAATGTTGGGGGAATCACTTCCCTAACCAAAAGGGCTATTATTTTAAAACAACTTAAAACAGATGTGGTTCTTCTACAAGAAACCCACCTAAATGAAAAAGAAATTCTTAAACTGAAATGTAAATGGGTGGGAAACATAATAACTATCCCATGTTTGAAACGTAAGAGAGGTGTTGCCTTCCTCTTCTCTAAGACTTTAGTATACACTATTTTATCACAGGAGCTTGATAAAGGTGGCAGACATAATTGAATTGGAGTGCAATGGTATAATTTATGTTATATGTAATGTTTATGGCCCAAATTACATAGACCCAGATTTCTGGAACATCTTATATATCAAACTCTTTCCACATATAAATAAAAATGTAATAATTGCAGTAGATTTCAACATAACTATCTGCCCCCAAATAGTTAGGATAAGGGTAGGAAGTATCCCCCATGATAGGAGTAGAGAAAGCAAAACTTTTAAAAATGTTATTAACAAATTAAATTTACGGGATATCTGGGGAATCAAAAATCCAGATACAAGGTCATTTTCCTGTGAATCAAAATCAAACAGGACAATGAAACAAATTGATCTCTTTCTGATATCTGATAATATGATCAGATTAGAACTGAATCCTACTATCCAGGATATAGTGATCTTAGATCACGCAATTATAACATTAGGTGTAGAAGGGACTAGAAATCAGCATGACCAAAATAATCATTTTTTCTTTTCTAGACATCTTTTACAGGACGATAATTTTAACAATGTTTTATTGCAGTCTTAGACAGAATATTGTATTAACAATAGGGCATACCTCGATAAAAGAGAGATTTTATGGGAAGCGACAAAAGCAGTCCTACATGGTTAGATTAGGGCATATTTGGTTAAATGGGAAAAAAGTAACTGCCAGGGACCTTCAACTAACCAATCAGTTGAGAAATGCCTATAAGGCCTGCATAGTTAATTCTAGTGAGAGAACATGGGAAAAATATAGAAAAGCTAAATCAGAGAGAGAGATATTTCTCAAACAGTAGGGACTCAAGGAAGATCTAAAAACAAGTTACCATGGTAGGTCTGCTAAGTTCCTGGCTAAAATAATTAAAACAGGGAAATGTGGAAAAAGTAAGTATACAAAAGGGTGACAAAAAGTTTACCTCATCACAAGATATCAGAAAGATATTGTATGAATACTATTAAGAAATATATTCGGTTCAGAAAGTCAATGATACCCTGAAGGAAACTTTCTGGAGCAAAATCGCTCTTCCTAAATTGTCCCTAGAACAGCTTCAAGAGCCAATTTCAGCAGAAGTTCTTATAGTTTTTCAGAAAGCTAAAATGAATAAATCACCAGGGTCTGACCAGATACCAGCTGAATTTTATAAGATGATAAAGTGAAACATTCTTGATATCTTAGTTAATCTTTTTAACAAATATTATTACAATAACAAGATGTACTAAAACTATTTTCCCACTTCCGTTGTCACTCTTATATCAAAAAAAGACAAAGACCCAGAGCTGCCCAGTGCATACCACCTCATCTCATTATTGAATAATGATTGCAAGTTATTAACATCAATAGTGGCCAGTAAGCCTCTAAACAAGATATGGCGGTATTGACATTGGATGCAGAAAAAGCCTTTGATTCAATAAGCCGGAATCACCTATTCACATCTTTACAGGTGGTTTTCTAAATTTTGTCAAACTGTTATATAATAACCCCTGCTCATATCTATTAGTTAACAGGGAACTAATAATCTATCTATTGAACCCTTAGCTGTTCCACTTAGACAAGAGCTGGAGGGCATTACTATAGGTGGAAGTACATATAATCTGTCCCTTTATGGGGATGATCTCTTATTGTTCCTGTCCAAGACCAAGTTTAGTGTACCCCTTGTATTAGAAATAATAAATGAATTTGTTTTCAGGTTATAAAATTAATCAGAATAAACCTGAATTGTTATGGATCAATAAAAAGAAAGATAGCTTAAGAGACTACCCCTTTCAAACAGTAGAACAAATTAAGTATATTGGGGTTTAATTATCTAATAACCCTACCAACTGGTATTCCCTATTTTTTTTTACTAAATTCTTTGATGAAGCCAAGATTATGATGAAAAAATGGAGGATATTGCCTATTTCCTTGTCAGCAAAAATTGTATTGTTGAAAGCATTTCTATTTCCACGTCTTTTATACTTAATGCAAAACCTACCAATGTTCATTAAAAACATAGATCTAAGGCAAATGAAGAAATTAGTTACAAAGTTTTTGTGGGGAAAGAGCAAGGTACGTCTTTCTATGCAGTTTTTGGAACAAGATAAGGAATTTGGAGGATTTGGGTTACCATACATTAAACTTTACAATTGGGTTACGATGGTTAAAATTGCAGCAGACTGAATAACAGAAACTAATCACTTCTCTTTCTCGGAAAACCATTTACATTAAAAGCAATTCTACACACACTGCCAAGTAAACTACCATTAATTATCCGTAATTTGAGTGTTATCCAAAACGTGGTAGTGGCATGGCAGAAATTATGTGGGGAACTTGACATAAACTACAGAATTTCGAGATCTACTCATCTTAGTTAACACAGAGTTTCTACCGGGCCTCAACCCTGGAATTTTTCAGTATTGGTATTTGCGGGGATTAAGGTATGTTTATCAATTAGTGGAACCTGATAAACAAATCATCACATCTTTTGAGCAACTTAAAGAGGAATTTGATATCCCAAAACATCATTTATTCGATTTCCTACAACTCAGACACGTCTACCAAATTATGTCAGAACCTAATAGTAGCTGGGATTTAGGAGTCGCTGAAAGTGGTATTCATATTTTTAGGATTGGATGCTACTCGATTACGAACTAGTATAACATGATTATGTTAAGATATAGACAATTATATTTAGAATCAATCCTCCCCAGATGGCAAGGATCGCTTGTAGATTCGGAGATTTATGACATTAAAAAAAAAATCTAACTAGTAAGTAATAATAACACGACATGGAAAGAGTCGAAACGTAAACAACTACATTTCTTTTACATCTCTCCAGTGATCCTTGCTAAATGGGACAAAAAATGTTCTGGCAGCTGCTATCACTGTATATACCCTAATGCAGATATGATGCACTGCTTCTTGTATTGCCCAAAAATTAGAAGGTTCTGGAGTAGAGTAAATTTTTCATAAAATAAATTTTACCCACCACAATTTACCTTTCTCCTTAACAATTATCATTTTTTTGTACTATCCTAGAAGCCAAAATGCAATAAAGGATCAATCCCTAATTAACATTGCAATAACATGGTGGCAAGGAAGCTAATACTGCAACATTGGAAGGAAGATAAACCCCCTAGTATTGCAGAATTAATGCAACAAATGTATCTACAAATGACACTAGAACAATATCAAATAGAGACAAAGAATGAGAAACAATTCAAACCCTTTTTTCAAAAATGGTTAAAATTAAGTCATTTCCAATTGCAACACAGATGCAGACCATTTATCCTTTATGTAAATCTATTTTTTTTTTATACTGCAGTAATCGAGGGGTATCTGTATATTCGAAGAGAGACATTGTACTGTTGCTTTTCTTACCACTTGTTAAAATAGAAAAAAGAGAAAGAGAGAAAATCTTAACTTCTAGGGGGATATTTATCAAAGCGTCAACTGAAAATATGCTTGAATCCCGCGTTGTATCTGTCACAAGATTGATCCACCATATTTATCAAAGCGTTAAGATCATCAAATGTTGAAATGTTTGACGAAATATATGCTCCAGTGATCTCATTCCGATGCAGATCAATGCTTGCATCATTACAGATGTTTCAAATTCACATTCGACTCTATCTGACCCTTTTCCCAATTTATCAAACATTTAACAGGTATGCTTGCGTCTATTCCGACGCAGCGTACCTAGTTTTCAATCTGCCACCCTTGAGGCCGTGGATGCCATAGAAATCAATGGGAGCCTGAAAACACAGAAAACTCATGTTCGATGCTGCAAGAGAATATTACATAATAAAAGTAAATGAGAAACTTTATTAAAATTGAATACCCTTTCTAAATCAAACAATATTATTGCTCCACATTTGGTGCACTAGTAGATATAGGGATAAAAATGAAAAATACATTGCTACTTATGGATTATGTTACATCTTTGTCTCTCATTACAAAGTAAGGGGACAATATTATTTATCCAAATTGGTTGCAAAGTTTGCCCCAAATTTGTTGCACTAATAGATATAGAGATAAAAATGAAATAAATACCCAACATAATATAGCTAACTTCCTTTTTATTTTTGTGGAAAAATCTATTTGCACCATAGTTGTTAAACTATGTAATACAAGTTCCATTCTCCACTTCGCCCCAAATTTGATGCAACAGTTTTCACACAAATTATGAGGCAAACTCCTAAACAACCCACACACTTGTGAATTTTTCAACCACTTTTGATTGGAATATACATAATCACATGATTTATGATATCAATCTGATTCAAATATACATTTTAATCTATATCTAACTAATCAAATTGCTTGATACTTGTGTCATTGATCACTCATCAGAACTTGTAAGTGCCATTTGTTACATTGTGTATTATACTTTGAAAGTATATATATGTGAAATTAGTATTAAAGATAAACATTGATGCTGACATTAGGACACACAGTGTAATATTTTAGACAAGGAATTTAAAATTTGAATTGATGTTTGATTCAATATAATCTTAAACTAAAAGCTCAAAGGGATAGTCCACATAACATTAAACTGTAATGATTCAGATACAACAGATATTAAAATCACCTCTTTACTGTCATGATATTTTCAGTGTTTTCTTCCTTCTCTTGAATTTCTTTTTCAATAAGAAATATCATCTTATATGCCAGCCCATTTTATAACACCTGTGTAGGGGTGGTTTTTAAAACTAGATTGCAATCAGGAGGGGTTATACAGGTACAGAGAGAAAACTGGCCCATCTCTTAAAATATCCATTGATTGCAAATAAATACATATGATATCCTGATTACATGTTATATTTGCAAATTATTCCTGCTCAGAATAATAATAAATTTACACTATATACATATAGTGGTATAAATAAACACCGATATATGAAATACAACATTGTTTAGAACAAATAAAAAGGAATTTAGGGACATGTAAATATGTTTGCAAAATATTTCTGACATAACACACACACACACACACACACACACATATATATATTTATATATACAAGTATGTGCAAAAATATATGTACAAATTCTAGCATTAATAATCATTTATAAAAAATTAAAAAAATGAGATAAAAGCATATCATGACTTCTAGAAATACAAATACACATTAAAGGGACACTGAACCCAAATTTTTTTCTTTCGTGATTCAGATAGAGCACAACATTTTAAGCAACTTTCTAATTTACTCCTATTATCAATTTTTCTTGATTCTCATGCTATCTTTTTTTTTTTTTTTTTGCTTTTTAAAGTATTTTATTGAAGACAAATTCACAGTACAAAGGTAATAAATAGTCAAAACATCATAATACATGCACGACAAGTACCTGTTTCAGATTCCAACATAATGATCACATAGAATTCACGTACTGTTGGACTATAAAGCATTTGAACATGGAGGAATATATCAAACAATTAGTCAAGGAAACAACAAACGGTAACCCCTAAATCAGTAACATTAATTATGAGTTGGACCCCAAGCCTGGAGAGAACAGGGAACCATGTTCCAGGTTTCCCAAGGACTAAAAGCAATGGGACCTTACAGCCTGGGGACACATGGCAGGGTGTCTTAGTAGTCAAAGAGGTGGGGAATGGAATAGGGCACTCCTTAGCCCTAGTAAAGGGAGTCTAGCATATAATGGGCAAGCAAAGCCCATAGGTTGGGTTTCAGAAAAACTACAGATTAAAGTTGAACATATGTCATCATCTCCATCAAAGAGAGGATAGAAAAGAGATAGCATAGTAAGCATGGACTGGGTGACAACTACTAGTAGAAGAAGAAGAAGGGGGTAAGGAAGGAGGGGATTCCGGAGGGGAAGAGGAAAAAAAAAAGGGAAGAAAACCCCTCAAGGGGGGTCTCATATCTCACATAGCTTCCAACGTTCGGATAATAAGGGTGGAGTAATGCCATCCAAGATTACTGGATCGCAAACCAGTCTGTCCACATTTCCCAATTGGAGTCCAGAGCATTGGTTTCTCCAGCTACATACTTCTCCATAGTTGCGAAATTATTCACTAAATCGCAGACCTCGTCCAGGTTCGGAGGTTCAACCTGTTTCCAGGCTCGGGCTATACACAGTTTGGTGGCCACCAGAACATAAATTAGAAACCTCTTGGAACATAAGGAGATGGAGTTCGGGAGAATATGGAGCAAAGCCAACTGGGGAGTCAAGCGAATATCTAGATTAATAGATCCAAGCAACGATTCAACTTCCTTCCACAATAGGGCCACTTTTGGACAAGCCCACCACATATGGAGGTCTGAGCCCTCCAGATCACATTGTCTCCATTATTTCCTAGTAGTAGTGGGATACATTAATGCTAATCTCACTGCGACTCTATACCATTTCAATACAACTTTCATATATGATTCAAACACTGTGACACAGTGGAGCGTTTTTTTTGTAAGAGAGATCGCAGAGAAGATCTCGCATTCAGAGATAGAAATATTCAGTTCTCGACTCCAGACTTTGATTTGCCATGGCAAACCCGATGCATAGTCATTTAAAAAGGTAGCATAGTGAAAGGATATAGGCCTGAATACCGCCTTGTCTTGAGACCATCTCTCCTCCCACTTGGTCCATTCCCGCAGGGATGTTTTAGGAAATTGCCTGGCCTTAACAATACTCAACACTCTATAACTCTCAAATCTGAACCATAGCGGATTTGCACCACTGGGCCCAGGTAGTTGGGAAGCAGCTACAAGAACTCCTGACTGGTAAAGGTAAGAAACACAAACAATGCCTTTACTATTCCAGAAGTCTAAATGAACCTCAGGGGAGATCCACAACAGACCTCTCAGACTCTGAACAGGAGAGGGATGAGGTGCAACACCCAGCCTATGCCTAAGATCATGCCAAATAAGTATAGACTGTCTAACAATGGGATTGGTAATTTGGGCCGATAAATTCACATGCTGAGGAACCCAGATAGCATCGCTCAAGTCTAGGCCGACAGGCAAGGCCAGTTGCTCGAATCTATGCCAGCCCGGTCTCTCAACAGCTGATCCCCATGCAGAAATATGCGTGAGTCTCGCCGCTTCGTAATAGAGGTAAATGTTCGGGAATGCAATACCTCCCTTGGAGAATGGTCGCTGAAGGATTTTATATGCTATTCTCGGGATTTTATTCCTCCAAACATAATGTAGGAAGAGTTTGTGTATCTGGTGAAGAGTTTGGTAGGGAACTTTAATCGGAAGACAGCGAAAGAGATACAAAGCCTTCGGGAGAAGCAACATCTTAAGTGTGGCAACTCGCCCCAGCCATGATATTTCTCTGTGATCCCATGCTGTTGTCAAAGCTCTAATGTCAGCCAGTAGTTTATCAAAATTCAATCTGAGCATGGTGTCTGTATTTCCACTTAGCATCACCCCTAGGTGAGTTAAATGCTCCGTAGACCATTGGAAATTAAAGTTTTCCTGTAAAAGAAGCAAACAGTCAGCTGAGAGGTTCATTGCATAAGCCTCCGTTTTTGCCACATTGGACTTGTAATAGCTAAAGCTACAAAAAACAGCCGGGATCGAGGACTCTGGCTTGGTCAGCAGCAAAGTCACATCGCGAAGAGAGCAATTTTCTCCTCGTGAGACGGGTAAAAAATACCAGAAATCTGCTCCGATTGTCGGATCACTTGGTCAAATGTTTCCATTACCAAAGAAAAAATTAAAGGGGAGAGGGGACACCCTTGCCTGGTGCCGTTTGAAATATCTATTTCTGGGGAACAAAAGCCTGGCCCTCTAATTTGCTCATGAGGCGAGGAATAAAGAGCCTGAATGGCCAGAATAATTTGCGTCGGGAAATTAAATACCTTGAGGACCTCCCAAATGTAATCCCACCGGACCCTGTCAAAGGCCTTTTCGACGTCAAGGGACAGGGCTACCAGTGGGATCTTTGTTTTAAGTGCGGGGTAGGGGGATTAGATTAGGGGTTAATAATTTTAATATAGCTGGCGGCGGGGTAGGAGCTCACATTAGGGGGTATGTAATGTAGATGGCGGCGGTGTAAGGGGCTCACATTAGGGGGTATGTAATGTAGGTGGCGACGGTGTAGGGGGATAACATTAGGGGGTTACACATTTAATGTAGGTGGCGGCAGGGTCTGGGAGTGGCGGTTTAGGTGTTAAATACTTTATTAGGGATTGCGGCGGGGGATCGCGGTTGACAGGTAGATAGACATTGCGCATGCGTTAGGTGTTAGGTTTTATTTAGCAGTTCGCGGTTGACAGGTAGATAGACATTGCGCATGCTTTAGGTGTTAGGTTTTATTTTGTAGCTAGTTTAGGGAGTTACGGGGCTCCAATAGACAGCGTAAGGCTTACTACGGCTGCATTTTGTGGCGAGGTGAAAATGGAGTAAGATTTCTCCATTTTCGCCACGTTAGTCCTTACGCTGTATATTGGATACCAAACTGCGCGGGTTTGGTATACCTGTCTATGGCCCAAAAAACTACGGGCGAAGGCAGAAATATATGAACGTAACTTCTAGGTTACGCCGTATATAGGATACCAAAACCCGCGCAAAATTTGGCGTCCCCAGCTTTTGCGGGCGATGCAGCATATTGGATTGGGCCCCTAGAGACTAATGTAAGCTAGAGGCTTGTGACCTGGTTTGCAAATCTAGGAGACTAATGTAAGTTAGAAGCTTGTGAGCTGGTTTGCAAATCTAGGAGACTAATGTAAGTTAGAGGCTTGTGAGCTGGTTTGCAAATCAAGAAGACTAATGTAAGTTAGAGGCTTGTGAGCTGGTTTGCAAATCTAGGAGACTAATGTAAGTTAGAAGCTTGTGAGCTGGTTTGCAAATCTAGGAGACTAATGTAAGTTAGAGGCTTGTGAGCTGGTTTGCAAATCTAGAAGACTATTGTAAGTTAGAGGCTTGTGAGCTGGTTTGCAAATCTAGAAGACTAATGTAAGTTAGAAGCTTGTGAGCTGGTTTGCAAATCTAGGAGACTAATGTAAGGTAGAGGCTTGTGAGCTGGTTTACAAATCTAGGAGACTAATGTAAGTTAGAAGCTTGTGAGCTGGTTTGCAAATCTAGAGACTAATGTAAGTTAGAGGCTTGTGAGCTGGTTTGCAAATCTAGGAGACTAATGTAAGTTAGAGGCTTGTGAGCTGGTTTGCAAATCTAGAGATTAATGTAAGTTAGAACTTGTTAGCTGGTTTGCAAATCTAGAGACTAATGCAAGTTAGAAGCTTGTGAGCTGGTTTGCAAATCTAGGAAACTAATGTAAGTTAGAGGCTTGTGAGCTTTTTTGCAAATCTAGAGACTAATGTAAGTTAGAAGCTTGTGAGCTGGTTTACAAATCTAGGAGACTAATGTAAGTTGGACTCTTGTGAGCTGGTTTGCAAATCTAGGAGACTAATGTAAATTAGAGGCTTGTGAGCTGGTTTGGAAATCTAGGAGACTAATGTAAGTTAGAGGCTTGTGAGCTGATTTGTAAATCTAGGAGACTAATGTAAGTTAGAGGCTTGTGAGATGGTTTGCAAATCTAGGAGGCTAATGTAAGTTAGAGACTTGTGAGCTGGTTTGCAAATATAGGAGACTAATGTAAGTTAGAGGCTTGTGAGCTGGTTTGCAAATCTAGGAGACTAATGTTAGTTATAGGCTTGTGAGCTTGTTTGCAAATCTAGGAGACTAAAGTAAGTTAGAGGCTTGTGAGCTGGTTTACAAATCTAGGAGACTAATGTAAGTTTGAGGCTTGTGAGCTGGTTTACAAATCTAGAAGACTAATGTAAGTTAGAGGCTTGTGAGCTGGTTTGCAAATCTAGGAGACTAATGTAAGTTAGAGGCTTGTGAGCTGGTTTGCAAATATAGGAGGCTAATGTAAGTTAGAGACTTGTGAGCTGGTTTGCAAATCTAGGAGACTAATGTAAGTTAGAGGCTTGTGAGCTGGTTTGCAAATCAAAAGACTAATGTAAGTTAGAGGCTTGTGAGCTGGTTTACAAATCTAGGAGACTAATGTAAGTTAGAGGCTTGTGAGCTGGATTGCAAATCTAGGAGACTAATGTAAGTTAGAGGCTTGTGAGCTGGTTTGCAAATCTAGGAGGCTAATGTAAGTTAGAGACTTGTAAGTTGGTTTGCAAATCTAGGAGACTTGTTAGTTAGAGGCTTGTGAGCTTTTTTGCAAATCTAGGAGACTAATGTAAGTTAGAGGCTTGGGAGCTGGTTTGCAAATCTAGGAGACTAATGTAAGTTAGAGGCTTGTGAGCTGGTTTGCAAATCTAGGAGACTTGTTAGTTAGAGGCTTGTGAGCTTTTTTGCAAATCTAGGAGACTAATGTAAGTTAGAGGCTTGTGAGCTTTTTTGCAAATCTAGGAGACTAATGTAAGTTAGAGGCTTGGGAGCTGGTTTGCAAATCTAGGAGGCTAATGTAATTTAGAGGCTTGTGAGCTGGTTTGCAAATCTAGAGACTAATGTAAGTTAGAGGCTTGTGATCTGGTTTGCAAATATAGGAGACTAATGTAAGTTAGAGGCTTGTGCGCTGGTTTGCAAATCTAGGAGACTAATGTAAGGTAGAGGCTTGTGAGCTGGTTTACAAATCTAGGAGACTAATGTAAGTTAGAAGCTTGTGAGCTGGTTTACAAATCTAGGAGACTAATGTAAGTTAGAAGCTTGTGAGCTGGTTTGCAAATATAGGAGACTAATGTAAGTTAGAGGCTTGTGAGCTGGTTTGCAAATCTAGGAGACTAATGTAAGTTAGAAGCTTGTGAGCTGGTTTTCAAATATAGGAGACTAATGTAAGTTAGAAGCTTGTGAGCTGGTTTGCAAATCTAGGAGACTAATGTAAGGTAGAGGCTTGTGAGCTGGTTTACAAATCTAGGAGACTAATGTAAGTTAGAAGCTTGTGAGCTGGTTTACAAATCTAGGAGACTAATGTAAATTAGAGGCTTGTGAGCTGATTTGGAAATCTAGGAGACTAATGTAAGTTAGATACTTGTGAGCTGGTTTGCAAATATAGGAGACTAATGTAAGTTAGAGGCTTGTGAGCTGGTTTGCAAATATAGGATACTAATGTAAGTTATAGGCTTGTGAGCTTGTTTGCAAATCTAGGAGACTAATGTAAGTTAGAGGCTTGTGAGCTGGTTTACAAATCTAGAAGACTAATGTAAGTTAGAGGCTTGTGAGCTGGTTTGCAAATCTAGGAGACTAATGTAAGTTAGAGGCTTGTGAGCTGGTTTGCAAATATAGGAGGCTAATGTAAGTTAGAGACTTGTGAGCTGGTTCGCAAATCTAGGAGACTAATGTAAGTTAGAGGCTTGTGAGCTGGTTTGCAAATCAAAAGACTAATGTAAGTTAGAGGCTTATGAGCTGGTTTACAAATCTAGGAGACTAATGTAAATTAGAGGCTTGTGAGCTGGATTGCAAATCTAGGAGACTAATGTAAGTTAGAAGCTTGTGAGCTGGTTTGCAAATCTAGGAGACTAATGTACGGTAGAGGCTTGTGAGCTGGTTTACAAATCTAGGATACTAATGTAAGTTAGAAGCTTGTGAGCTGGTTTGCAAATCTAGAGACTAATGTAAGTTAGAGGCTTGTGAGCTGGTTTGCAAATCTAGAGTCTAATGTAAGTTAGAGGCTTGTGAGCTGGTTTGCAAATCTAGGAGACTAATGTAAGTTAGAGGCTTGTGAGCTGGTTTGCAAATCTAGAGACTAATGTAAGTTAGAATTTGTTAGCTGGTTTGCTAATCTAGAGACTAATGTAAGTTAGAAGCTTGTGAGCTGGTTTGCAAATCTAGGAAACTAATGTAAGTTAAAGGCTTGTGAGCTTTTTTGCAAATCTAGAGACTAATGTAAGTTAGAAGCTTTTGAGCTGGTTTACAAATCTAGGAGACTAATGTAAGTTGGACGCTTGTGAGCTGGTTTGCAAATCTAAGAGACTAATGTAAATTAGAGGCTTGTGAGCTGGTTTGGAAATCTAGGAGACTAATGTAAGTTAGAGGCTTGTGAGCTGATTTGTAAATCTAGGAGACTAATGTAAGTTAGAGGCTTGTGAGCTGATTTGTAAATCTAGGAGACTAATGTAAGTTAGAGGCTTGTGAGATGGTTTGCAAATCTAGGAGGCTAATGTAAGTTAGAGACTTGTGAGCTGGTTTGCAAATATAGGAGACTAATGTAAGTTAGAGGCTTGTGAGCTGGTTTGCAAATATAGGAGACTAATGTAAGTTATAGGCTTGTGAGCTTGTTTGCAAATCTAGGAGACTAAAGTAAGTTAGAGGCTTGTGAGCTGGTTTACAAATCTAGGAGACTAATGTAAGTTAGAGGCTTGTGAGCTGGTTTACAAATCTAGAAGACTATTGTAAGTTAGAGGCTTGTGAGCTGGTTTGCAAATCTAGGAGACTAATGTAAGTTAGAGGCTTGTGAGCTGGTTTGCAAATATAGGAGACTAATGTAAGTTAGAAGCTTGTGAGCTGGTTTGCAAATATAGGAGACTAATGTAAGTTAGAGGCTTGTGAGCTGGTTTGCAAATATAGGAGACTAATGTAAGTTATAGGCTTGTGAGCTTGTTTGCAAATCTAGGAGACTAAAGTAAGTTAGAGGCTTGTGAGCTGGTTTGCAAATATAGGAAACTAATGTAAGTTAGAGGCTTGTGAGCTTTTTTGCAAATCTAGAGACTAATGTAAGTTAGAAGCTTTTGAGCTGGTTTACAAATCTAAGAGACTAATGTAAGTTGGACGCTTGTGAGCTGGTTTGCAAATCTAAGAGACTAATGTAAATTAGAGGCTTGTGAGCTGGTTTGGAAATCTAGGAGACTAATGTAAGTTAGAGGCTTGTGAGCTGATTTGTAAATCTAGGAGACTAATGTAAGTTAGAGGCTTGTGAGATGGTTTGCAAATCTAGGAGGCTAATGTAAGTTAGAGACTTGTGAGCTGGTTTGCAAATATAGAAGACTAATGTAAGTTAGAGGCTTGTGAGCTGGTTTGCAAATCTAGGAGACTAATGTAAGTTATAGGCTTGTGAGCTTGTTTGCAAATCTAGGAGACTAAAGTAAGTTAGAGGCTTGTGAGCTGGTTTACAAATCTAGGAGACTAATGTAAGTTAGAGGCTTGTGAGCTGGTTTACAAATCTAGAAGACTATTGTAAGTTAGAGGCTTGTGAGCTGGTTTGCAAATCTAGGAGACTAATGTAAGTTAGAGGCTTGTGAGCTGGTTTGCAAATATAGGAGGCTAATGTAAGTTAGAGACTTGTGAGCTGGTTTGCAAGTCTAGGAGACTAATGTAAGTTAGAGGCTTGTGAGCTGGTTTGCAAATCAAAAGACTAATGTAAGTTAGAGGCTTGTGAGCTGGTTTACAAATCTAGGAGACTAATGTAAGTTAGAGGCTTGTGAGCTGGATTGCAAATCTAGGAGACTAATGTAAGTTAGAGGCTTGTGAGCTGGTTTGCAAATCTAGGAGGCTAATGTAAGTTATAGACTTGTAAGCTCGTTTGCGAATCTAGAAGGCTAATGTAAGTTAGAGGCTTGTGAGCTGGTTTGCAAATCTAGGAGACTAATGTAAGTTAGAGGCTTGTGAGCTGGTTTGCAAATCTAGGAGACTTGTTAGTTAGAGGCTTGTGAGCTTTTTTGCAAATCTAGGAGACTAATGTAAGTTAGAGGCTTGTGAGCTTTTTTGCAAATCTAGGAGACTAATTTAAGTTAGAGGCTTGGGAGCTGGTTTGCAAATCTAGGAGGCTAATGTAATTTAGAGGCTTGTGAGCTGGTTTGCAAATCTAGAGACTAATGTAAGTTAGAGGCTTGTGATCTGGTTTGCAAATATAGGAGACTAATGTAAGGTAGAGGCTTGTGAGCTGGTTTACAAATCTAGGAGACTAATGTAAGTTAGAGGCTTGTGCGCTGGTTTGCAAATCTAGGAGACTAATGTAAGGTAGAGGCTTGTGAGCTGGTTTACAAATCTAGGAGACTAATGTAAGTTAGAAGCTTGTGAGCTGGTTTGCAAATAAAGGAGACTAATGTAAGTTAGAGGCTTGTGAGCTGGTTTGCAAATCTAGGAGACTAATGTAAGTTAGAAGCTTGTGAGCTGGTTTGCAAATATAGGAGACTAATGTAAGTTAGAGGCTTGTGCGCTGGTTTGCAAATCTAGCAGACTAATGTAAGTTAGAGGCTTGTGAGCTGGTTTGCAAATATTGGAGACTAATGCAAGTTAAAGGCTTGTGAGCTTGTTTGCAAATCTAGGAGACTAAAGTAAGTTAGAGGCTTGTGAGCTGGTTTACAAATCTAGGAGACTAATGTAAGTTAGAGGCTTGTGAGCTGGTTTACAAATCTAGAAGACTATTGTAAGTTAGAGGCTTGTGAGCTGGTTTGCAAATCTAGGAGACTAATGTAAGTTAGAGGCTTGTGAGCTGGTTTGCAAATATAGGAGGCTAATGTAAGTTAGAGACTTGTGAGCTGGTTTGCAAGTCTAGGAGACTAATGTAAGTTAGAGGCTTGTGAGCTGGTTTGCAAATCAAAAGACTAATGTAAGTTAGAGGCTTGTGAGCTGGTTTACAAATCTAGGAGACTAATGTAAGTTAGAGGCTTGTGAGCTGGATTGCAAATCTAGGAGACTAATGTAAGTTAGAGGCTTGTGAGCTGGTTTGCAAATCTAGGAGGCTAATGTAAGTTATAGACTTGTAAGCTGGTTTGCGAATCTAGAAGGCTAATGTAAGTTAGAGGCTTGTGAGCTGGTTTGCAAATCTAGGAGACTAATGTAAGTTAGAGGCTTGTGAGCTGGTTTGCAAATCTAGGAGACTTGTTAGTTAGAGGCTTGTGAGCTTTTTTGCAAATCTAGGAGACTAATGTAAGTTAGAGGCTTGTGAGCTTTTTTGCAAATCTAGGAGACTAATGTAAGTTAGAAGCTTGTGAGCTGGTTTGCAAATCTAGAGACTAATGTAAGTTAGAGGCTTGTGAGCTGGTTTGCAAATCAAAAGACTAATGTAATTTAGAGGCTTGTGAGCTGGTTTGCAAATCTAGAGACTAATGTAAGTTAGAGGCTTGTGATCTGGTTTGCAAATATAGGAGACTAATGTAAGGTAGAGGCTTGTGAGCTGGTTTACAAATCTAGGAGACTAATGTAAGTTAGAGGCTTGTGCGCTGGTTTGCAAATCTAGGAGACTAATGTAAGGTAGAGGCTTGTGAGCTGGTTTACAAATCTAGGAGACTAATGTAAGTTAGAAGCTTGTGAGCTGGTTTGCAAATAAAGGAGACTAATGTAAGTTAGAGGCTTGTGAGCTGGTTTGCAAATCTAGGAGACTAATGTAAGTTAGACGCTTGTGAGCTGGTTTGCAAATATAGGAGACTAATGTAAGTTAGAGGCTTGTGCGCTGGTTTGCAAATCTAGCAGACTAATGTAAGTTAGAGGCTTGTGAGCTGGTTTGCAAATATTGGAGACTAATGCAAGTTATAGGCTTGTGAGCTTGTTTGCAAATCTAGGAGACTAAAGTAAGTTAGAGGCTTGTGAGCTGGTTTACAAATCTAGGAGACTAATGTAAGTTAGAGGCTTGTGAGCTGGTTTACAAATCTAGAAGACTAATGTAAGTTAGAGGCTTGTGAGCTGGTTTGCAAATCTAGGAGACTAATGTAAGTTAGAGGCTTGTGAGCTGGTTTGCAAATATAGGAGGCTAATGTAAGTTAGAAGCTTGTGAGCTGGTTTGCAAATCAAAAGACTAATGTAAGTTAGAGGCTTATGAGCTGGTTTACAAATCTAGGAGACTAATGTAAGTTAGAGGCTTGTGAGCTGGATTGCAAATCTAGGAGACTAATGTAAGTTAGAGGCTTGTGAGCTTGTTTGCAAATCTAGGAGGCTAATGTAAGTTAGAGGCTTGTGAGCTGGTTTGCAAATCTAGGAGACTAATGTAAGTTAGAGGCTTGTGAGCTGGTTTGCAAATCTAGGAGACTTGTTAGTGAGAGGCTTGTGAGCTTTTTTGCAAATATAGGTGACTAATGTAAGTTAGAGGCTTGTGAGCTGTTTTGCAAATCTAGGAGGCTAATGTAATTTAGAGGCTTGTGAGCTGGTTTGCAAATATAGAGACTAATGTAAGTTAGAGGCTTGTGATCTGGTTTGCAAATCTAGGAAACTAATGTAAGTTAGAAGCTTGTGAGCTGGTTTGCAAATCTAGGAGACTAATGTAAATTAGAGGCTTGTGCGCTGGTTTGCAAATCTAGGAGACTAATGTAAGTTAGAAGCTTGTGAGCTGGTTTACAAATCTAGGAGACTAATGTAAGTTAGAGGCTTGTGAGCTTTTTTGCAAATCTAGAGACTAATGTAAGTTAGAAGCTTGTGAGCTGGTTTACAAATCTAGGAGACTAATGTAAGTTGGACGCTTGTGAGCTGGTTTGCAAATCTAGGAGACTAATGTAAGGTAGAGGCTTGTGAGCTGGTTTGGAAATCTAGCAGACTAATGTAAGTTAGAGGCTTGTGAGCTGGTTTACAAATATAGGAGACTAATGTAAGTTAGAGGCTTGTGAGCTGATTTGTAAATCTAGGAGACTAATGTAAGTTAGAGGCTTGTGAGCTAGAGGCTTGTGAGCTGGTTTGCAAATCTAGGAGACTAATGTAAGTTAGAGGCTTGTGAGCTGGTTTACAAATCTAGAAGACTAATGTAAGTTAGAGGCTTGTGAGCTGGTTTGCAAATCTAGGAGACTAATGTAAGTTAGAGGCTTGTAAGCTGGTTTGCAAATATAGGAGGCTAATGTAAGTTAGAGACTTGTGAGCTGGTTTGCAAATCTAGGAGACTAATGTAAGTTAGAGGCTTGTGCGCTGGTTTGCAAATCAAAAGACTAATGTAAGTTAGAGGCTTATGAGCTGGTTTACAAATCTAGGAGACTAATGTAAGTTAGAGGCTTGTGAGCTGGATTGCAAATCTAGGAGACTAATGTAAGTTAGAGGCTTGTGAGCTGGTTTGCAAATCTAGGAGGCTAATGTAATTTAGAGACTTGTAAGCTGGTTTGCAAATCTAGAAGGCTAATGTAAGTTAGAGGCTTGTGAGCTGGTTTGCAAATCTAGGAGACTAATGTAAGTTAGAGGCTTGGGAGCTGGTTTGCAAATCTAGGAGGCTAATGTAATTTAGAGGCTTGTGATCTGGTTTGCAAATCTAGGAAACTAATGTAAGTTAGAGGCTTGTGAGCTGGTTTGGAAATCTCGGAAACTAATGTAAGTTAGAGGCTTGTGAGCTGGTTTGGAAATCTAGGAAACTAATGTAAGTTAGAGGCTTGTGAGCTAGTTTGCAAATCTGGGAGACTGATGTACGTGTCGCATAGATGTTTTTCAAAATATTTTTGAAATTATCAAATTCTAAACCTTCAAACTATTGAAAACCCATTTTTGTTTGTTTTGAGATACATTTCTTGATGTTTTCATTGTTTTTTTTTGTTAATGTTAAACATATTTTTTTATTAATATAAAGTAAAAGATATAGTTCAAATCACACTTCTAAACTATAAAATTATCAACTGCACACGTCCTTAATTAAAATGAATAGTTAAGTAAAAACAAATAATCAATTTAAAATGCATTATATGTCTTAAAATCCTTGCAAGAACCTACTTAAAAATAATGTGAAAATCATTTTTCTTATAGATTTTTATGTTTTTATCTACTAATGAGGCGGAAAAAGTAATGGAAACCAAGAAATATCATAATGTAACGTGTAATTTTTCAAATTGTTTTAGTGGTTTCACTGATTGATTGAAATAACTTTAATTTGATCAAAAGAAAAAAAAGGCACCTGAGCTGCTTTCTAATATTTACTGTCTATCTATCAAAAAAGGATCCAAGCCTATGATTGTATGAATGCATATAGCATGAGAGTAGCTAATTTAAAGAGCTACGACTACGGCCAGAAGGGCTGAAACGCGTCAGCATTAAGATCATTGAGTGTATTCCTATGGCACACATTGTCACCTAAGATAACGCTTTGTTTTGGATTAACCATATATCCTAATAAAGTCGTTTTTTAAACTGCTATTAGTTCCTGGTGCTGCTTACTACACATAACATTTAATTTAAAGAGACAGTCTAGTCAAAATTAAACTTCCATGATTTAGATAGGGCATGTAGTTTTAAGCAACTTTCCAATTTACTTTTATCATCAAATTTGCTTTGTTCTCTTTGTATTCCTTGTTGAAAACTAAACCTAGCTAGGCTCATATTTTAATTTATAAGCTTTTGAAGGCTGTCTCTTATCTGCATTTTGGAACACAAGAGATGAAGGTGGCAAATTTGAATAAGCAAACCTTTACTGGATAAGCAACGTTTTTGGACTCCTGTCCCTTTCTCACGTTAATTCAAAGTGATACATACACACATTGGGCCGAATTTTCAAGCTCCGAACGGAGCTTGATGCCCATGTTTCCGCGCACGCCTTTATGCTTGTCGGAAACAGCAGTTATGAAGCAGTGGTCAAAAGACAGCTGCTCCATAACTGATCCACTGCCTCTGAGGCTGCGTCTGTAATCCGCCGGATCCTATACGATCAGGCTGATTGACCCCTTGCTGGTTAAATACCATGTACCCAAAAGGCCTTAATAGAGACTTTAACATGCTTCCGTTTATTTAGGGTAATTATGTCTTCTATGCCATAATTTCTTGTTATAGTATATATTATGTTGTACAAAATACTTTGGCCCAGATTACGAGTTTTGCGTTAGAGGCTATGCAGTGCTAACGAGCAGTTTTCACTCACCGCTCACTTACCTACAGTGCTGGTATTACGAGTTTTTACAAACCCGTCGTTAAAAGACAAGAAGTGAGCGTTGAGCAAAATTTTGCTCATCACCGCACTCCAATACCAGCGCTGCTTAAGTCAGCGGTGAGCTGGTGTAACGTGCTCGTGCACGATTTCCCCATAGGAATCAGGAGAGCCAGCTCCTTAACGCAGCCCCATTGATTCCTATGGGGAAATACATTTTATGTCTACACCTAACACCCTAACATGAACCCAGAGTTTAAACACCCCTAATCTTACACTTACTAACCCCTAATCTGCCGCCCCCGACATCGCCGACTCCAAAATTATAATTATTAACCCCTAATCTGCCGCTCCGGACACCGCCGCCACTTACATTATACTTATGAACCCCTAATCTGCTGCCCCCAACATCGCCGAACCCTACATTATATTTATTAACTCCTACTCGGCCGCCCCCAATGTCGCCGCTACCTACCTACACTTATTAACCCCTAATTATATCAGCCAATCGGAATTAAGGTAGAAAGAATCCTATTGGCTGATCCAATCAGCCAATAGGATTGAGCTTGCATTCTATTGGCTGTTCCAATCAGCCAATAGAATGCGAGCTCAATCCTATTGGCTGATTGCATCAGCCAATAGGATTTTTTCAACCTTAATTCCGATTGGCTAATAGAATTCTATCAGCCAATCAGAATCTAAGGGATGCCATCTTGGATGACATCACTTAAAGGTACCTTCATTCTGTTTTAGTCATCAGAAGAAGAGGATGCTCCTCGTCGGATGTCTTGAAGATGGAGCTGCTCCGCGCCGATGGATGAAGATTGAAGATGCCGTCTGGATGAAGACTTCTGCCCGTCTGGAGGACCACTTCTGCCCGGCTTAGATGAAGACTTCTGCCCGTCTGGAGGACAACTTCGCCTGGCTTGGATGAAGACGTCTCCCGGTAAGTCGATCTTCAGGGGGTTAGTGTTAGGTTTTTTAAGGGTGTATTGGTTGGGTTTATTTTTTAGATTAGGGGTTTGGGCTTGCAAAAGAGCTAACTGCCCTTGTAAGGGCAATGCCCATCCAAATGCCCTTTTCAGGGCAATGGGGAGCTTAGGTTTTTTTAGCTAGTTTTTTATTTGGGGGGTTGGTTGTGTGGGTGGTGGGTTTTACTGTTGGGGGGTTTGTTTGTATTTTTTTTTACAGGTAAAAGAGCTGATTACTTTGGGGCAATGCCCTGCAAAAGGCCCTTTTAAGGGCTATTGGTAGTTTAGTTTAGTTTAGGCTAGGGTTTTTTTTTATTTTGGGGGGCTTTTTTATTTTAATAGGGCTATTAGATTAGGTGTAATTAGTTTAAATTTCTGTAATTTGTTTATTATTTTCTGTAATTTAGTGTTTGTTTTTGTACTTTAGATAATTTAATTTAATTTAGGTAATTGTATGTAATTTATTTAATTGTATTTAATTTAGTTAATTTATTTAATTATAGTGTAGTGTTAGGTGTAATTGTAACGTAGGTTAGGTTTTATTTTACAGGTACTTTTGTATTTATTTTAGCTAGGTAGTTATTAAATAGTTAATAACTATTTAGTAACTATTCTACCTAGTTAAAATAAATACAAACTTGCCTATAAAATAAAAATAAATCCTAAGCTAGCTACAATGTAACTATTGTAGCTAGTTTAGGATTTATTTTACAGGTAAGTATTTAGTTTAAATAGGAATAATTTAGTTAATGATAGGAATATTTATTTCGATTTCTTTTAATTATATTTAAGTTAGGGGGTGTTAGGGTTAGACTTAGATTTAGGGGTTAATAACTTTAATATAGTGGCGGAGACGTTGGGAACGGCAGATTAGGGGTTAATAAATGTAGGTAGGTGGCAGAGATGTTAGGGACGGCAGATTAGTGGTTAATAATATTTAACTAGTGTTTGCGAGGCGGTAGTGCGGCGGTTTAGGGGTTAATATAATTATTATAGTGGGGGCGATGTCCGGTTCGGCAGATTAGGGGTTAAAATTTTTATTTTAGTGTTTGTGATGTGGGAGGGCCTCGGTTTAGGGGTCAATAGGTAGTTTTTGGGTGTTAGTGTACTTTTTAGCACTTTAATTAAGAGTTTTATGCTACGGCGTTGTAGTGTAAAACTCTTAACTACTAACTTTAAAATGCGGTACCATTCTTGACAGGAGAGGGTCTACCGCTCACTTTTTGGCAGACTCGTAATACCGGCGCTATGCATGCAAGTCCCATTAAAAAAGAGGATACGCAATTTACGTAAGTGGATTTGCGGTATTTCCAAGTCTCGCCAAAAAAGTGAGCGGTACACCTGTACCTGCAAGACTCGTAATACCAGCGGGTGTTAAAAAGCAGCGTTAGGACCAGCTAACGCTGCTTTTTAAGCCTAACGCAAAACTCGTAATCCAGCCGTATGGTAACATTGTGTTAGTGCTAGACTGTGTTTTGCTGCTTTTGTTTTTAATAGGTATTCCAATTTTAACCAGCATGGAGTGGGTTAACTTTTAGGTTAGCATTTTGCCTACCGTGATTTTGATATGTTATGTGATATAGCCCCTCCTAGTAACAGGTGATTGGTTAACTTTTTAGGTCTGTACTCTAAAAAATGTGTGTATGTATCATTATGAATTAGCTTGAGAAAGGGACAGGAGTCCGGAAATATTGCTCATCCAATAAAGGTTTGCTTTCTCAAGTGTGCAATCTTCATCTCTTGTGTTCCTATATGCTTTGGAGGCCTTAAGAGGGAGGCCTGGAAGGTGTTGCACCTACTTCACATATTTTACAGTGGGAGTTGCCGTAAGGTGCTGTGCTGGTCCTACTCACTTGGAACTTCTTATCTGCATTTTGACCTTTTTTTTTTTTTAAATTTTGTTTTTATTGAAGTTTCAAGAAAAAGAACATAAAGGGAATACAAGATTCAACAATTGCCCATCTATAGGATAAACATCAAGGTACACCTCATAATATTATGACCTTCAAACTAACTATGCAGTTAACATGGGAGTATCTGTTCCAGGCATCAAGTAAAGTCATGAATTCTGAGGTTTTGCAGAGAGAATCATAATAACAGAAATATATAAAGATTACTCTTAACAAGCATAAGTCTATATTAAGTCTAGATAGGTGTCAGAGATAAGTATGGGCGCGTTAAGATGAAACTTCATTTTATATTTTATTAAATGGACTCTGGTCTCCACATCTATAAAGTGAGTAAAGTGTGAGTTCCTATCATGATGTGGGGAGTTAGCATTTAATGTGACCGCAAAGGTGTCATAGGTATCAGGAAAGAAGAGGGGTTACAGTGGACAATAGCCACTCGATGTATGGGAGGGGGAGGGGGGGGAGGAAAAAGCAGGGAGGGCGGAGCCAGTTGTGATAGGGCTTCAGAGTGAGACTATTTATACAATTATTTATACTGTGGGTGTCTGAAGAGCAATGACTAGAATAAAGAGCTATGGGGGGGTATCATATGTACAATGTATATCTATGGGGTGGGAAAAGATATAGTCATGGTAACAGAGGTGTAGGGAGGCCAAGAGATTCTATTAACACCCTAAAGGAAATTAGGTTGTTAGGCCTAAGATGGGGGCATTGATATGGAGGAGAATAATCTGGTACACCATTACAGACCTCCTGGTAGATTTGGAGGGGGAGGATAGTTAAGTGATAATCCCAGGTGTAATAGGGGGAGGCTAGCCATTAGGGGCACTTAATGTGAAGCTTATAGAGGTGATTTCCCAAATGTACCCTCCAAGACCTAGAAACTACAGTCTCCACTTTATATAAAAAGTCTATACATTAACATGCATATTTACTCAGGAGCCAGGGAAGTGCATATGCGAGCAGTAGACTGTGAGATGTGACAGTTTTACTATAAGGGTATTCAGACATATCCTGAGGACATCAGTCTTTAATATGTGCTATGATATATTACTATCCTCTAATCACCTCTTGAATAAATTGAGGCTGAAATATGTAACATTAAGGAGAGTTCCCTAAGGAGGATATAAATAGTGGAGGTCGACTAAGCATATGAAAAAGTACATGAGAGACAGAGATAAATAAGGCCCTCGCCTATTCAGATATCTCCAGCACCATGTATTATGTTAGTTACTACCCATATATCCGAACTAAGGTCATTAATTTATCTAAGATACTGAGCTGTGCTTTCCCAGTTAACACCGCCCAGCACTAACCTTTATATCATGTATTGAGAGACCTCAGTAGGGTCTATACCAACTCTCGAACTGAAAAGTATTGTTTGGAGATACTCAAGTAGTGTGGTTTTCAAACAAGAGCAAGTAAACTCGACATCAGAGATAGGTTTACACATTTAGGGTGCAATAGGATATATGCAATAAGAAAACTGGTTCATGTCTATTAGCTAGGTATGTTGAAGCTAACTAGATGTATGCGTCATGGATCTAGCCGGGAGATTAAATCAGGCCCTGAAGATATAGCGAGGATAAGGGGACAAAACTAAAGATGGCTATGTTGCAGACATTGAGGAGTGGGAGTAGAAGCTGTTCGTTAGTCTTTTACATAGATATAAGGGAGAAATTATAATGCTCAGTTCTCCACTGGAGGCTATAGGAGTGCTCAAAAGACAGATTATGTGAGGCTAGGAGGTCCAGTATCACATTGTAAACATGTGCAAAACATTGTATAGAAGAGAGAGCAACTCTAGAAGGCATTGGGAGGACTGAGTATCTAAGTATTGAGCACACTGTATTAAAATTAACACTATATAATAATAAGTGATATTTGGCTAAAAGAGTGTCTCTAGGGATTAGCTTAGGTAGAACAAGATAACTAGGAGTTTGTCTCATGAGTCATATCCTTCTGCCAAGTACATATCACATATTAAATGAGGTACTATTAACCTTATAAGTTGAACTATAAGATACACTCTAGTACTCTTCATGTCAGACAAAACAGCCTAAGAGTAATATTATGCAGAGTCTCATAATGAGAGAGGTTAGATTAAAAAAAAGGATAAGAGTTGGGATTTCAAAGTAGTATGCGTAGGATAGTTACAGGGAAGTTTATGTCTCTGCGTAGATAATAGCGAGTATGGTAGGACCTATAAGTAATCGCATTGTAATGATAGACTAACTACTATGCTCCAAGATTCTACCAGTGTGCGTGTTAACCAAAAGAACAAACCAAGATCTTACATGATCTCAACATATAACATTGCTGTATAGGCATATAATCAGGTTACTAGAAACATAGAGGTATAATGAGCATGTACCCTTTTTATGTGCTACATACATAGTTCCTCATAAAAAGTGGCAGAACTTGTGCAATGCAGCTAATATAGGCCTATTAAAGGTGGCGTATAACAGTATAGCTCTAATATACATTCTCCTGGGGAGTATTGTCTCAAACATTATATCAACAGATGGATAAAAGTTAGCTATATATGAAAAATAATAAAAAAAAGGTGGTAGGATACATTCATCTAACATATAAACATACAGACGTGTATAGATGTTAGTGAGAGATGCAGATGCCACTAGAGTCTATGTTTAACATATAATTTCCACATAGATGCCTAGTTATGTTCAGACTGATTTCAGGCTTTAACACCTTCATATGTAACTGAGTTCTAGCAGCTTTGTGAGGTGAGACAGAGATCTGTTATGTCGTGTGAAAAGTTCAGTTCACTGCCAGTCTGTCACACTTATTGCACAGTAACCTATAGATCGATTACCTGCAGCTATATTTGAAACAGAGTTAAGTTTAGCCCACTCCAGCTCTGGGACACCGAATGTGTTTTCTCTGATATTCAATTCCCTGTAGCAAGATATGCCCCGGCACTAGTTGAGATGTTGTATCGCTAGGTGAGTGCATGCGGGAGCCGATGCTTACAGCCCTGAAGCAGATGTCAGATGAGTCCTCCGTAGTGGATAGTCTTTGCAGATCCTGAGAGAGGGGGGCCACTTTAGCTAGTGTCGGTTTCAGCGCTAGGGCTCCACGCTGTATCTGGGCGTGATACCGGTCAAGGGCGGATGTATCAGCAACCCCCGTTGAGCAGACTCCAAGTCCCGGAGTGACAGCTTGGCGTTGGCCCTGATGGTCTCGATCAAGAAAGGCCGTAGAGAGCGGTTCATCTTGTGAATGCACACCGGGAGGGCACAGTGTCTCTCCTAGTTCTGGCTCCACTTGATTGGGTAGCGGGAGATAGGGATCCGGCGAGTATCTCAGCTCGCCCATCCCGATGTTCAGTATTAGCCTGTCTGGGGGTAACTCCGAGTGTTTCTGAGCTCTCTTTGCTAGTGCGTCATGTCTCTTGCCCTGTATTGCAGGGTCTGCATTTTTAGCCTCACAACTCAATTGCGGTGTCAGGACTAGTAGCATCGACATTAAGTCCTCTTTTAAGTTCTTGAAATGGCACTCCAGTAGGTGCTGAGAGCGCAGTTCCCATATTTCTAAGGCTTCCATGTCTGTAGAGTCTCCACGTGGCGTGGTCTAAGGAAGATTATCTGCTATAAGCGCACTAAATGGTTTATCCTCAATTTCTTTTAGGTGAAGGATGGACTGAGTTAATTGTCTAGTATGCAATAAGGGAAGCTTGGGCTTTTAGTATGCATTTTAAAGTCAAAAGTTATATTTGATGGCCCAGAGCTTCCCCTACACACGTCCAGTTGCCTCAGTAGTTGGCTCCGCCCCCGATTTTGACCTTTTTTAAAGCTAGACAGCACTAGTTCATGTGTGCCATATAGAGGTTTAGATACAAGGTAATCACAGAGGTAAAAAGTATATTAATATAACCGTGTTGGTTATGCAAAACTGGGGAAAGGGTAATAAAGGGATTATCTGTCTTTTTAAACCATAACAATTATCAAGTAGAATGTCCCTTTAAGGTTGCCAAAAACATTTCTATTTATTTTAACTGTACTGAATACATGTGCACAAGTTTCCCTATACAAATAAACTTAGTTATATTTAATTTAAAAAAAAGACTAAAATAGTAAATTTTTCAACTTTAAAGTCCTGATTATTTATTTTAATTCTACTCTGAGTGAAATCTAATGTTATGGCACTTCTGTAGTCACACCTAGGAAAATAGACATTACATTAACTGTATAATCACTGTGATAGACAAAGTAAGATGTTATTCTGGAACAATAAAACAATGTAAAATCCAGAAAGCATTTATGCCACTGGCAGTTCTTAAGTTGTTTTGCTTCTAATGTTTATTTTCACTATTTTTAATGACTGTTAATCCTACACTGCAGAGTGTGTTTGCCAACCCAGCATCCCCAGAGATTTTAAGGATTTACACGTCTTTGTTTAAGGCACCATCAAAGAAAAAAGGTAAAGGCTTTGCACTATGGAATCCTTAAAGCAAAAATTAATCCATGAGCCCCAGAGTTATTGCACAGGGTCTAAAAGCTAAAACAAAATGTATTTCTTTTGTCAAATATTTTAAAAAATAACATGTTCAAATGCAATAATCAAAATAGCCATCTTGAGATACATGTATAACTATCTATCTATCTATCTATCTATCTATCTATCTATATATATATATATCAACATTTAAAATTATGGGGAGGCGAAAAGTGAGTTTAAAATCCTCTACTAAGCACAAAATATAAAAAATCTCTCTCTCTCCATAAACTTATTGCACAGAAAATTAGGAAATCTAGGCAAGTATCCATGGTTGCTTTACATAACCCAAATGAGTATGTATGTATATATATATATATTTTTATATATATATATATATATATATATATATATATATATATATATATATATATATATGTATACACACACACACACACAGACATGTGTACATATATATACTACCACAGGCAATTATAAAAAAACACACAAGCAGGCACACACAAACACATGTTAACTTTAGGTTTAAATATATGAAGATGCTAATTTCAAATTGTTACCAATGCAGCGTCGCCCGCAAAAGCCGGCGACGCCGGTTTTTGTGCTGTTTAATATCACATATATGGCGTAACATACAAGCTACGCGCGTATATTTCACCTGTCGCCCACAATTTTTACTCCCATAAGCTAACATGGGACCGCGTCATAAATCGGTATCCAATATACAGCGCAAGGACTTACGTGGCGAAAATGGAGAAATCTTACTCCATTTTCCCCTCGCCATAAAAGGCAGCCATATCAAGCCGTGCACCGAGTATGGGAGCACCGTAACTCCCAAAAATGCCTGCAAAAATAAACTAACACCTAACGCATGCGCAATGTCTATCTAGCTGTCAACTGTAACCCCCCACCGCAATAACTAATAATGTCTATTGACCCCTAAATCTGCCAACCCCAACATCGCAAACTACCTATTAAAGTATTAACCCCTAAACCGCCATAGCCCACAATGCAAACTACCTATTAAAGTATTAACCCCTAAACCGCCATAGCCCACAACGCAAAACACCTATTAAAGTATTAACCCCTAAACCACTATAGCCACAACTCAATAAACCTAACCCCTAACCTAACCCCCCCTAACCTAACCCCCCTAGCCTAACCCCCCCTAACCTAACACCCCCTAAATGAACTAAAAATATCTAATTTACAAAATACTAAAGTTACTCATAAATTACAAAAAACTAACACTACTTTAAAAATAAAAATATACTAAGTATCAATTAAAGGGGCAGTCTAATCAAAATTCTGGAGTAGACTGTCTCTTTAAGCTAGAATTACAGGAAAAAAAATCTAAGATTACAGAAAATAATAAAGAAAATTAAAAAATTTTAAAAAAATTATACCTAATCCCTATGAAAATAAAAAAAAAAACACCCAAATAAAAACACCCCCTAATCTAATAAACTACCAGTAGCCCTTAAAAGGGCTTTTTGCAGGGCATTGCCCCAAGATAATCAGCTCTTTTGCAAAATAAATACACAACCCCCCCCAACAGTAAAAAAAACCCCACCCACCAACCCCCCCCAAAAAAATAACACTAAAAACCCTAAACTACCCATTGTCCTAAATAGGGCATTTGTTGGGCATTGCCAGCTCTTTTGCTGCCCACCCTATCTAAATAAAATAAACCCCCCAAAAAAACCTTAAAAACCCTAAGTCTAACACCCAAGTGGTCCTTACCTGTCCTGAAGACCGGCAGAGAAGGTCCTGTTCCAGGCGGTGAAGTCTTCTTCCAAGTGGCGACCTCTTCTTCTTCCAGGAACCAGCCGGCGCGGAGTGGAGGAGTTAAAGGGACACTGTACCCAAAAAATTTCTTTCGTGATTCAGATTGAGCATGCATTTTTAAGCAACTTTCTAATTTACTCCTATTATCAAATTTTCTTCATTCTCTTGGTATCTTTATTTGAAATGCAAGAATGGAAGTTTAGATGCCGGCCCATTTTTGGTGAACAACCTGGGTTGTCCTTGCTGATTGGTGGATAAATTCATCCACCAATAAAAAAGTGCTGCCCGGAGTCCTGAACCCCAAAAAAGCTTAGATGCCTTCTTCTTTCAAATAAAGATAGCAAGAGAACGAAGAAAAATTGCTAATAGGAGTAAATTAGAAAGTTGCTTAAAATTGCACACTCTATCTGAATTACAAAAGAAAATTTTTGGGTTCAGTGTCCCTTTAAAGCCCGATGACCGCGGAGCTGAAGACCGTCGACTCTGGAACTGAAGACCGGCAACTCTGGAACTGAAGACCGGCGACCGCGGAGCCATGGAGCGTGGAGGATCCTCTTCATACGATCTCCGCCGTACACTGACTCGGAATTCAAGGTATGCGATTAAAAATGGCGTTCCTTGAATTCCTATTGGCTGATTTGAGCCTTCAAATTCAAATCAGCCAATCGGATGAGAGCTACTGAAATTCTATTGGCTGATTTGAATAGCTAATAGAATGTCAGTAGCTCTTATCCTATTGGCTGATTTGAACATCCAATAGGATTTCAGTAGCTCTCATCCGATTGGCTGATTTAAATTTGAAGGCTCAAATCAGCCAATAGGAATTCAAGGGACACTATTTTTAATTGCTTACCTTGAATTCCTATTCAGTGTACGGCGGAGATCATATGAAGAGGATCCTCCATGCTCCATGGCTCAGTGGTCGCCAGTCTTCAGTTCCAGAGTCGTCGGTCTTCAGTTTCAGAGTCGACGGTCTTCAGCTCCACGGTCATCGGTCTTCAACTCCTCCGCTCCGCGCCGGCTGGTTCCTGGAAGAAGAAGAGGTCGCCACTTGGAAGAAGACTTCACCACCTGGAACAGGACCTTCTCCGCCGGTCTTCAGGACAGGTAAGGACCACTTGGGGGTTAAACTTAGGGTGTTTAAGGTTTTTTTGGGGGGTTTATTTTATTTAGATAGGTTGGGCAGCAAAAGAGCTGGCAATGCCCAACAAATCATTTCAGGGCAATGGGTAGTTTAGGGGGGGTTGGTGGGTGGGGGTTTTTTACTGCTGGGGGGGTTGTGTATTTATTTTGCAAAAGAGCTGATTATCTTGGGGCAGTGCCCTGCAAAAAGCCCTTTTAAGGGCTACTGGTAGTTTATTAGATTAGGGGGTGTTTTTATTTTGGGTGTTTTTTTTTATTTTCATAGGGATTAGGTATAATTTTTTAAAAATGTTGTAATTTTCTTTATTATTTTCATAATGCTTCAAATAATTTACCAGAATAATTAACAATGAATAAAACCTGCAAACATTAGTTATGTAAAGGTATTGAACATATATTAATGAACCTGGGTCTTAGATAGATAGATACATATATCCCATTCAATTTCTAAACAGCTGTCTTCCGTCTCTATTTCGGCGCAATGTGCCGAATAAAGGATTACCGCCAAAGACCGAAAGTGAAACTCCAGAAGTGCAATAACATGATATGACGTCACTTCCAGTTTCACTTCGTCAATGGTCGCTTTCACTCGGGAGCTTGTCTTCAGTTGAACAGGAGCCGATACAGATGGAGACGTATTACCACGTCCGGGGCATAGACTAGCTTCTAGTTACACATCCGGGTCGCATATTGGTATCATTTGAATAGTTTTGGCGCCAGTAATTTTGGCGTGATTTTTTGGGAACCAACAATTGGAGGAAATATTTTATTTAAGGTAGGATATTCATAAGCCGATATCAGTCTTGAGATAGGTCCTTTAGGATCGAAACGCGTAGACTACTGATATAACGGCTCAGGTTCTATTTTTGGTGAGTTCAATACCTATATTTGCACAATTGTAGTAGCATTATTGCACTATGTCTGTTTATTTTTTTGTATAGGATACTGAAGATATTTTATGCTATGGGAATACCTCACTTGGACCAGAAACATCTATAGAGGAAGCAATTACAAAGCATCACATTTAAGGAAATACTTGTAAAGCATCACAATTAAGGAAATATTTATTTAGGATAAACTTCGGGTATATAAAGCATTTTTGCACAGATTAGGATCCAAGAACAGTTTGTTTGACACATTTTTTGTGACATTTTTTGTGAGATAACATTTTTTAGGTGTACACCATTTGTTACAAGCACAATAATTTTGGCTGAACTCATATTTTTTCTCAAACACTGTTTTTTTGTTTTTTATTCGCTTTTTATTAATATATATTTTTTATATTTTATATTGTCTATTTTTTTTTTAGAGTAGGACCAGTCGAATTGGGGCACCTTGCAAAGTGGTGACTGGCTAAGCAAAGTATGGCCATATTGTGTGACTAAGTTCCCAATATTATTTAAAAAAGAATAGTTGTCTCTTGATGTATATGCAGGCAATTTTTTGCAGCAGTAAAAAATATGTTGTGCTTTTGAAAATGGATGTGCGCTGATACCTCTTTGTTTGTGTAATTACTGGGTCATATTGGCAGCACTCCCAGATGTTGATTTAAACTTTTTGTAAGGTGTGCTAAAAAACAAATTTTGTATTTGTATTTAAAATTACCAGGGAGACTGACCATCTCCCATTGGTTTAAGCACCCCACCCAAGTTCAGGTGTGCTCATTACAGTGTTAAAGAGTTGTGAATAAAAAGCCAGGGAGTCTCATTCTATTATGAAGAGTAAAAGCAGGAATGTTTCAGCCCTCTGTGGCAAAAGGACTTAGAGTAGGACCAGTCGAATTGGGGCACCTTGTAAGTGGTGACTGGCTAAGCAAAGTATGGCCATATTGTGTGACTAAGTTCCCAATACTATTTAAAAAGGAATAGTTGTCTCTTGATGTATATGCAGGCAATTTTTTGCAGCAGTAAAAAATATGTTGTGCTTTTGAAAATGGATGTGCGCTGATACCTCTTTGTTTGTGTAATTACTGGGTCATATTGGCAGCACTCCCAGATGTTGATTTAAACTTTTTGTAAGGTGTGCTAAAAAAACAAATTTTGTATTTGTATTTAAAATTACCAGGGAGACTGACCATCTCCCATTGGTTTAAGCACCCCACCCAAGTTCAGGTGTGCTCATTACAGTGTTAAAGAGTTGTGAATAAAAAGCCAGGGAGTCTCATTCTATTATGAAGAGTAAAAGCAGGAATGTTTCAACCCTCTGTGGCAAAAGGACTTAGAGTAGGACCAGTCGAATTGGGGCACCTTGTAAGTGGTGACTGGCTAAGCAAAGTATGGCCATATTGTGTGACTAAGTTCCCAATATTATTTAAAAAAGAATAGTTGTCTCTTGATGTATATGCAGGCAATTTGTTGCAGCAGTAAAAAATATGTTGTGCTTTTGAAAATGGATGTGCGCTGATACCTCTTTGTTTGTGTAATTACTGGGTCATATTGGCAGCACTCCCAGATGTTGATTTAAACTTTTTGTAAGGTGTGCTAAAAAAACAAATTTTGTATTTGTATTTAAAATTACCAGGGAGACTGACCATCTCCCATTGGTTTAAGCACCCCACCCAAGTTCAGGTGTGCTCATTACAGTGTTAAAGAGTTGTGAATAAAAAGCCAGGGAGTCTCATTCTATTATGAAGAGTAAAAGCAGGAATGTTTCAGCCCTCTGTGGCAAAAGGACTTATAGTAGGACCAGTCGAATTGGGGCACCTTGTAAGTGGTGACTGGCTAAGCAAAGTATGGCCATATTGTGTGACTAAGTTCCCAATATTATTTAAAAAAGGAAGAGTTGTCTCTTGATGTATATGCAGGCAATTTTTTGCAGCAGTAAAAAATATGTTGTGCTTTTGAAAATGGATGTGCGCTGATACCTCTTTGTTTGTATATATATATATATATATATATATATATATATATATATATATATATATATCTTTTTGTAGCACTTTTTTTCATAATTTTTTGGATTAATAACAAACCCTTGGATTTTTCACTGGATATATTTGGACTTATTTGGACATTAATTTCGACTCATTTGGATATCAATTAACACTATATATTTTTTTATTCACTATACTCTGTATTTATAACCTTTATTGGTTGGATTTGTTACATTATTATGAATTTTTATGCTATATAGTTGTCTTTGAGGTTACCGCATATAGGGCATTGTGCACAGCACAATAAGAATTGTATAGAGGCTGCCGCCCATAGGGCACTGAATCAATTACTCTATCTATCAGTTGATTTAACACCCTCTGACATATGAATAGTCTGCATAGGACATAGAACCACGCTTTTTTTTATAGAAAACTGAGGTACCTAAAAGGAACCCCGGTTACAGTTTTTATCTCTCATTTTATCTATGGGAATTTTTAGAAGTTTTTAGGATATATGTACATATATTTTATGTTTAGGATTTAGAATGCATATATTGTATGTTTAGGATTTAGAATAAATATATTATTTTCATAATTCACCATCCATTCTTATTTGACACATTTGGTTTTCCTGTCCACCCCACCATTAGCTAGGAACCCTATTGGGGGTTTTGCAAGTGCTCCTTCATAGCCATTAACTGCCCCACAATAATACAAGCCATGGTTTGCTCCTCTTAACGATAATGCAATTAGTGACGGTAAAAGACCAAATTAGATTCTTTAGTTTGTGACAACAAGAGACTTTTTGGATTTTGAAGCTTAGAACTCTGAATCCAGGTGGTCTAAATGAGAATTTGTATTTAGCAGCTTTCTGTTAATATGACTGTGTAGTATCATACCATGAGATAGGTTTTTGTATTAGGACCCTTTTTTCTTGAATGCAATACTTTTTTTGTTAGATTTAGGTATATATTATTTTAACACAATGTTTTATTTAATGATTATATTGTTTTGTAGTATATAACCGTGCACTTATATTATAATTTGTATATTTGTAAGGAATAATTATTGCAATGTATACACTGATGGGTTCTCTAATCTATGTATTTTTAGATGAACACCTGTTAAATATTATGAGGTTTTATTCTTATATTTTTGATTTTATAACAGTATAGCATGGGCTAATGGGAGTTGTATTCTATATCATGTCTAGTATGGGTTGTGTTGTAGTCCAAATAAGTAGCCACAGGAAGATGTTGTCATGTGGAGATGACATAGCGGTCACATGATGATAATATAGTGGAGATTAGTATCCACTCATAAACTTGTAATTAGTGATGACGTCTAAGTGGTTTTATCATATGTGATAAATTGATTGGAGATAATGCTATGATGCGTTATATGATGATGCATTTTATTGGACGATGCTCCAATTGAAATTCTATATGTATGATATGGCTGTGCATTGTATGTTTATACTGCCTGATGAAACAGCGTTCATGATACTGTGAAACACATTGCAGCGATTTTAATATATTTTAACATATTTTAATAAATAGTTCCTAGAAGGGTTTTGGGGTTATTTTACCAACTTAGACTACATTAGCATGCAAATTGTTAAAACAATTATATAGTAGAGAAGAATAACCATAGAATGTTTAGTATGGCTGATATTGCTTTAGCGTGCTTTATACTTTCACTAGATATTGGTGACCATTCTAAACATCTCTCATATTACAAGTTGAAAGCTAGAGCTAACAATGACCTAGATTACAAGTTTTGCGGGATGGTATGGTAAGGCTATACCACTGAAAATTTTCAGGTCTCACATATTACAAGTCGCTGCGGTACAGCTATACCGCAAGCGTTTTATCCTTTACGCAACTCTCCATTCCGCACTCAAAAAATGACTTTTGAGTGCGGGATTTTCATAGCACTTGTATTACAGGTTGTGTGGTCCGGCTAAAATGTTTGCATTATAGTCTATACCGCCGCGATCCATTCCGCGATCTGAGACCAGTAGTTATGGATTTTGTCAAACAAAAATGTTTCACAAAACTCATAACTAAAATGTTACAAGGTACACTAACACCCATAAACTACCTATTAACCCCTAAACCGCCACCACCCCCACATCGCAAATACTAAATTAAACCTATTAACCCCTAATACACCTCCCACCCACATCGCCAACACTAAATAAACCTATTAACCCCTAAACCGCCAACCCCCCACATCGCCAACACAAAATACACCTACTAACCCTTAAACCGCCGGCCCTCCACATCGCTACTACTAAGCCTATTAACCCCTAAACTGCCGGCCCCCACATAGCATATCACTAAATTAAACTATTAACCCCTAAACCTAACAACCCTATCTTTAAATTAAATTTACTATATAACTATCTTAAAATAAATAAAAACTTACTTGTGAAATTAAAACAACTAAGATTAAACTATAAATAAACCTAACATAATTATTTTAAGAACATAAAATAAAATTAAAATAAAAAAAACTAAATTACAAATTTAAAAAACCCGAACACTACAAAAAAATAAAAAAAAAACTAACATTACTAAAAAAACATTACGAAAAATAAAAAAAATCTAAGATTACAAAAAATAATAAATGAAATTATTCAAAATAATAAAAATTAAACCTAATCTATTAGCCCTATAAAAACAAAAAGCCACCCCAAAATACAAACACCCCCTAACCTATCAATAAACTACCAATAGCCCTTAAAGGGCCTTTTGTAGAGTATTGCCCTAAGTTAAACAGCTCTTTTACCTAAAATATTTACAAAGTCCCCCCTAAAATTAAACCCACCACCCAACCAACCCCCAAAATAATGGGCACTAAAGAGCTGATTGCCCTTTTAAGGGCAATGCCCATACAAATGCCCCTTTAGGGGCAATAGGTAGTTTAGGATTTTTTTAGTTGTCATTTTTGTTTTTGGGTTTGGTGGGTGAAAGGTTGTATTGTTAGGGGAGACTTTGTAATTTTTTGGGGGGTAAAAGAGCTGATCACTTTAGGACAATGCCCTACAATAGGCCCTTTTAAGGGCTATTGGTAGTTTAGTGTTAGATTAGGGGTGTTTTTATTTTGGGGTGGCTTTTTTGTTTTTAAAGGGGTATTAGATTAGGTTTAATTTTGGGGGGGGTAATTTCATTTATTATTTTTTGTAATCTTAGATTTTTTTTATTTTTCGTAATTTTAGACTTTCTTATTTTTTGTAATGTTAGTTTTTTTTATTTTTGATATATATATTTATATATATATATATAAAATTGTAATGTTAGCTTTATTTGTAGTTTAAGGGTAATTTTTTTTATTTCACAGGTAAGTTCTTATTTATTTTAAAGTAGTTGAAACTTTAAAGTTAGCGGGTGTTAGGTTTAGGGGTTAATAGTTTAATTTAGGTAGTTGTCATGTTAGTGTTTGGCGGTTTAGAGGTTAATAGTTTTATTTAGGTGTTAGGGATCTATAGCCCCTATCCAATTTGTTATACGTCTTCAATAATATAATTCTCTCTTTTTAGCCACTCAACCATCACAGGGAAATTGACTAAAGTCAAAATTAAACTTCCTTGATTCAGAAATATCATGCAATTTCAGGAGACTTTACAATTTGCTTCCATTATCAAATGTTGTCTTTTTATATGCAGACTTTGTGAGACACCCGCTCCTACACTAGTCTGTGATTGGCTGATGGCTGTCATATGACAAATGGTGGGAAATACATTTTGCAAAAGAAATTCTACTGCTTATTTGAAATTCAGAGTAAGTGCTATTGCATTGTCTTTTTATTATTAATTTGTTTATTATGCAATTCTACTGTTTTTAGATGAAATAATCTTTATTGTCAGGAAGGAAGACAAGAAACATATCTAATACATCATGCCCCTAGTTCAGATAAACATATTTATATTCATTGTTACAGTCTCAGGACCTCTTATCATGTTCGATAAAGTTTTATAATTCCATATATCTGTCTCAAACAACATGAAAAAGAGTTGGAGGATGAAACAACTTCTCTCAGCAATTAATATATCCATCCGGCTTTCCCAATGTATCTCCATCATTACTGAAATCTCTGAAAGTCCATAGAGTCCTAGGAAAAGCTCCCACCTACTGAAGTTGCCTTCAGGCGTAGGAAATATATGAGGTCCTGTTTATTTTCCTGAAGTAGGAACGAAATTATCTATAGTCTTCCTTCCCCTCCCTTTTCTTTTTTTTTTTAAAATTATTTCTTTATTGAAAATTTTTTGTATACATTCAATGGTCAATATACATTCTTTCCATATTTTTACAATATTACAGTGATGTCGACTAACATTCAATCTCTTCTTGTTAATATGGACATTGACTAAGTTTTATAGGCATTCATGACATGACCTATGACGTTTGGGACCATTATAAATTAACATAACCTAAAACAGTCTAAAAACAACCTAAAACATAAAACATAAAACAGGCAGTAAATATTACATCTTTGGTGTTCAATACAATTATTTCATACCCAGCATATCTTTCACATGTATCCAACCTAATGACTTATTTAACTAGATAAAACGCATTGCTAGGCTGGGAGGAACCAGACAGATAGCATGTAAAAGTCGACTTATTCCATTATTTCTTTGTGACAAGACCTCTATATGAGTCCCAAAAGAACAACATGTCATTATATAGCTACAAGCGATTGCTTCTAAGAAAATAATATCTTTCCAGTTTAATTAAATTGTTAACTTTATCTCTCCAGGAATCTAAAGAAGGGGCTACATTCGATTTCCAATGGGAAGCTATCAGAACCCTTGCTGCATTGAACATTAATTGTGCTAGATTCCTTTTTATTACACATTTTAGTACATCATATATATTGAAAAGGCAAACCTTAGGTGACAGTGGTAGACTGCTGGATGTCGCTAACTTAACCTCTCCCACTACCAAATTCCAAAAATCTTGTATTATGTGGCATGACCACCAAATATGCCCCAGGTCCCCCACTGCTTTTTTACATCTCCAACATTTATTAGACGCTTTGGGGAACATATGTTTAAGCCTGTGTGGGGTGAGATACCATCTCAGCATAATTTTATAATTAGTTTCTAGGCCTTGAGTAGAGTGAGCAGAATGAGCTGTTCTTTGAAAAATATCTATCCACTCTTTGGCACCGAACTGTAGCTTCAATTCCTTTTCCCATATCTTGGTGTAATTGTGGGGCTTTGGGGTATTTATTTTTAATAGTAATTTGTATAATTGTGAAATTAGTCCTCTTATTGGGAAACCAGTGTAGCACATGTTTTCAAACGCAGTTAAGGGTCTGAGAAAGTTGTGTCTTTCTTTGTGTGTATTAATATAATGATTAACTTGGTGGGTGGTATCTCAACCAGGATGTGAAGAGGCCTCTGCCCATTTGTTCTATATCAGGCTTGGGTTTTACTTTATTCAAGTGTGTCAAGGATGTTATAGGCACCAATCTATTGATAGTCGTATCAGAGTCTAGGATAAAAGATTTATTGACTGGCAGATCTGGATTCGATAGAATAGGGGTTAAGGGGGAGAATCCACTGGATATCTCTCTATTTTTAATACAAATTGATTTCCAATCCGAAAATGTGTTGCTGACGGTCTGTATTGGTTCCCCGTGTGTGAAATATGGTGTATTCGGGGTCCAACATGCACCCCCAAGTTGCTGACTGCCTGAGATATTGTGTTCAATCTGTATCCAATGTTTAAAGTTCACCTCACTAAATCTACACCACTCTATTATCTTGTGTAAAGAGATTGCTTTCTTATACAAAATAAGATTTGGGACGCCCAAGCCCCCTAATTCCTTAGATGCATACATGGTTGATCTGCCAATTCTGGAAGGTTTGTTCCCCCATATATACTGATTAATTGTTTTTTGTAGTTTATGGATATATGTTTCGGTGTGGGGGAGTGGTAACGTCTGTAGAACGTATAATATCTTTGGTAGTAGTATCATTTTAGAGGAGTGAATCCTGCCCACCCATGACGTATGCCTAGACTTCCATGTGGATGTTAACCTAATAATGTCTGCGGTGAGTTTTGAGAAATTTGTTGTACATGTTGTCTCATTTTTAGGAGTGATACTAATTCCTAAGTATTTGATTGAGCCGAATTGAATGTTAAATTTGCTGCTTTCCTTAATTTCATTTAATTCGCTCTGATGTATATTAATGGGGAGAATGTCTGATTTGGTCATATTAACCGAAAAATTTGAAACCTTCCCATATTCCGCTAGGATTTTTTGTACCTTTAAAATAGATTCCCGTGGAGATGTTAGTGACATAAGGATGTCATCCGCGAACATGGATAATTTATATGTTTTATTTTTAATCGTTATTCCTTTGATAGAGGTGCTATGTCTTATTTTAGATGCCAAAATTTCCAAGGATAAAACAAATAAAAGGGGGGACAAAGGACAGCCCTGCCTAGTTCCATTTCTTATTTCAAACTGTTCTGATAGGGTGCCGTTTATGCGGATTCGCGCCGAGGGGAAAGCATACAAAGCCATAACCTGTTTTATGAATAAAGGTGGGAAGTTAAATTTATATAAAACTGATTCCAGAAATGACCAATCCAGCCTATCAAAAGCTTTTTCTGCGTCTGTTGATAATAGAATTGTCGGGATATTATTTTTGTTTACATATTCTATCAAGTCAAGTATTTTTATGGTATTATCTCTTGCTTCCCTCCTCGGCACGAACCCAACTTGGTCTGGAGAAATCAACTTGGGCAAGAATTTGTTCAATCTGGTGGCTAATATTTTGGCGTATATTTTTAAGTCTAGATTCAAAAGGGAAATGGGTCTGTAATTTGCAGGTTGATCACTCTTTTTTCCTGGTTTGGGTAATATAGTAATAAAAGCCTGTAACATATCATCTGGGAATAACCCCATCTCCTCAACTCCATGAAACAAATTTAACATATGTGGTAAAAGTTCCCTTTGGTGTAACTTATAGTATAGGCCTGAGAACCCGTCTGGGCCGGGGGCTTTATCTGTTTTAATTGTTTTGATTGCCTCTAATATCTCCTGAGCTTGAATTGGGGAGTTTAGTGATTCCCTCTCATCCTCTGATAAGGTGTTTATATGGACTCCGTCAAGATATTCGATACATTGTAAAGAATGTTGTTCTTGTGTTCTATTTGGGAATAAATTGTAGAGGGAGTGAAAATAATTTTTAAAAGTGGCAGCTATTTGTTTGGTGTCTTCCACTGTATTACCATTTGGTTGTTTTATCAAGTGAATATATGTTTTAGTTTGTTTGGTCTTCAGAGACCTTGCCAGATGTTGGCCTGGCTTGTTAGCTTCAGCATAGAATTTCTGTTTTAGTTTAAGGGCTATAGTTTGTGCTTTGATGTGTAGATGTGTTGTCATTTTTTCCCTATAGAAGTTGAGTTGCTCTTGTATGTTTTTATCCTGCGGATGTAGTTTATGCAGGTAGTCTAATTGTGATAGTTCTTTTGAAATGTGTGTATATTCTTCTCTATTGAGTTTGTTTCTGTGTGCGGTGGCTTTAATCAGTACTCCCCAAATATAGCTCTTGTGAGCTTCCCATACCGTGGAAGGGGATATTTCTTCCTGTGTATTTAATTTGAAATATTCTCTGAGTTCTGTTTGTACTAATTTGTTTATTTCGGGGTTCAGAAGAAGTGAAGGGTCTAGCCTCCAACTGTATTCTCTAATAGGTGCTGATGGCCACTTAATATTGCATTTCACCAAGGAATGGTCTGACCATGCTGTATGTAGAATGGATACGTTTTCCACCAAAGAGAGTGTGATGTGGTCAACCATTATGTAATCTATTCTGGAATGTGTTTTATTTGGATTTGAGAAGAAGGTGTAATCTCTTTTATTTGGGTTATGTATTCTCCATGGGTCATGCAGACATAATGTCCTAATAAAATTCCACATCGTTTTGAGAGTTTTTTTGGGCACCTGTATATTACTGTTTGAGCTGTCCAGTTTGGGAAGCACTGGGACATTAAAATCTCCCAGTACCAACAGCTGCCCTACTTGAATATCTCTAATTAAAGGGGTGATGGACTTAAGGAAGGTGGCTTCGCCTTGGTTTGGGGCGTATATATTTACTATTGTGGAGGGCTTATTGAATAGCATTCCACTTACAGCTATGAACCTACCTTCTTTATCTTTAGTTTGATTTATTAAAGTAAAAGGAACCGATTTGTGTATAAAAATACTGACACCATTTATTTTTTTCTTCGGGTGTGCGCTATGAAAACATTGGGTGTAATTTTTATGAAAATATCTTGGGATGCTTCCCCTTTTAAAGTGTGTTTCTTGTAATCCTAGAATTTCGCCCTGTTTTTTTAATAGGTCTTGGATTGCTAAGGATCTTTTTTGAGGACTATTGAAACCCTTTACATTCTGTGACACTAAACGTATCACAGTTTCTTTTTTCATGTCTTGTGATTTACCTGTGCTTGTTTGGAGCTAAGCCCTGTATCTGGTGACACAACATTTCCTGCCAAAACAAAATAACAACAAACCATAATACAACTATTATTAACAATAAAAACTACTCCTAACCTGTAATTGGTTACAGGGGGGTATATAACCAAAAAGAATTCCATATGGAACTCAATCTGCCCAATACATATCTGTTAAATGCAACTGTACTCAGGCATTAATTAGTTTTACTTGTGTATTATGTGCATAAGTCAATTGTCAATGAGAACCTGAAAAGAAAAGAAACAAAAGCACAAAAAACAACATAATGAAAAGGACAACATAATAAAAAGGAAGCAGAAACATAGGTTTTGACTCATAAAAGGATACATTTGTAGGCCTTATATGGGCCAACTACGTAAACCATCTATTTATCACTTAATGTCACTTCTGGGTGCTGGATTTATTTTTCCTCTGTACTCTTTGCCAGTCTGAGTTTCTGTGATGAGTTAATGTCTCTTTACTTGCAGTCAGATCTTGCTCTGTGAATTTTCCGGCTTCTGGTTTTACTGGAGGGATCTCTAGTTTGCGGCAGCAATCTATCATTTCTGACGGAGTTGTGCATGTTGCTCTTCTATTGTTCCAAATGACAACCAGCTGGAAAGGGTAACTCCATCTGTACTTGATGTTCATGGACCTTAGGTGTGTGGTTAATGGAGATAGCTCTTTACGCCTCTGAAGGGTCCTGGTGGATAGGTCAGCATATATCTGCAGATTCGCTTCCTCGAAGCGAATAGGCTGTTTTTCTCTGGCATTTTTCATTATTTGCTCTTTCACCGCATATTTAGTTATTTTGACAATAGTGTCTCTTGGTGGGGCTCCCTCTTGCGGAACGGGTCTAAGAGCTCTATGTGCTCTGTCTATTTCCACTGGTAATGACCCTTCTTTATTGTTTAAATTGGCAAACAGGGCTTGTAGATATCTAGGTAGATCTGTCACTTGAACTGCTTCAGGAATACCTCTGATTCTTATATTATGTCTCCTGGACCTGTTCTCCAGATCTTCTATTTTATCTTCCATCTGTTGAATAGTGGTATCTTGTTGTTCCATCTTCGTGCTTAATTCGTTCTGAAAAGTATTGAATGCACTACAGTCCTCCTCTAGTTTTTCTACCCTGTTGCCAATATCTGAGATGTCTTTTTTTAAATCTGAGATTTCATCTTTGATGCACTGTTTTACTTGCATTAGGAGTGATGCAAAATCTTTTTTGGATGGTAGTGAAGTTTGTAATGATTTTGGAACGCATATAGTTTCCTGGTCTGCTTCTGATTCAGATTTTGAGTTTGACGACTCCTGTACCTCTTTAGGAGATACAGATGGGGATAAATCCGTGATCTGAGTATTTACGGTTTTAAAAAAATGATCCACTGATGGTGTAGATGAACCTTTAGCAGTGTCCTTTTTCCCTTTATCTTTCTGCGACATTTTCCTGGGTGACATGATCCTTAGTGACGGCTTGTGATATTCAGGAGAGCCGTATACTTGTGACAATAGTCTGCGTCTGATTTAGTGCACTACTGCAAAGTGGTTATGCGTAGCGGTTATTTTTAACTTTGTAGAATCCCAAGACTGATTATATCACAGGCATGCCTCTCTGACTGTTCTATGTACTCTCCTGTATTGATCACGTATGGGTGATAATTTAATAAGACTGTGAGCGATAAAGGACTCCCTTGATGTCACCTTGAATAGATATCTTTGGAGATGGTTTTCTACAAGTGTTTATTTTATTTCCTATGTTTCATATTTCATAAAGTGTCCTGTTGTAAGCATACATCAGTCAATGTGACTTGATTCCTCATGTTTTAATCTGCGTAGGCTGTCTTTTAATCTCCGCTGCCATGCTTAACTAAGGGGAGCGTAGTTTCAAAATGGCGACCGCCACGTGTGTTGTGTATATCGGGCAATAAAAAACAGCCTTATGTGTTTATTCGTGTGATCAGTCTGAGTTATTACCTTAAGAGAGCCCCAGCAGTGCTCCTTCAGCTCCAATTTTTAACTGCCTCCTATCCGATAGCTTTCCAATGTCACACTGACCTCCGTGAGAGCAGCTTTCTCATAGCATATTGCGTTGTGCGGTATTGCGACCGAGTGCCCGATACTTCATCTCGCTCTTCTCCTCAGATGTGATCTTAGTCTCCTAAGAGTTATAGGTCTGTGTCTGAACCTTCCAGACTTGTATTTTGTCGCTCAATTAGGTATGCATTGGGCCGATGCTCCGGAGCTCACTTAATGTGCGGCCATCTCCTGTGAGTGCCGGCTCCGCCCCCTCCCCTCCCTTTTCTAATGTGTTTTCCTTTTATTTTAATAATTATAAACATTAAACATAAAGTTTTGAAACTGTAAAACAATAAACTCATAACTGTATAACCCTTCCCGTCGAGCAGAGAGAGAACCATCAAATTGTATCGAAGATGTATATAAGTTCCCCATAAAAGACTTCTGACATAGCATATATATTATCTAACCTGTTAATCACTTCTGACCACATTGGTGAACCTGTTCTCCAGTGTTTGGCTATACATATCCTCGTGGTTGTACAAAGTTTAAGGATTCATATGAAACATGCAAGAGGGCCTGCGCCGCCGTTAGCGTCATAAATTTATCTAATAGGATACTTATCAATTTAGAAAGTTTGTTCCAAATTTGTTTAATCTCCCCACATTCCCACCACATATGCATATAATTTCCAATTTCTGCACAGCTTCTGTAACAGAGTCTACTTTTCTGCAATGTATAATGTGCAGTTCTTATGGGTGTAAGATACCACCTGTAAGATGTTTTAATATAATTTTCGATAAGGTCTGCGCATATCAGCCCCTTGCTAATCCTAGAAAGTATTTGTGTCCATCTGTCATCATCATATGTTTCACCTAAGTCTCTTCCCCAATTCTCATGAAGCGGCAATTTGGAGCCTTTTTTTGCATCTTGTATTGCCGAGTACAGTTGTGATATTAGTTTTTTATTTCTACCTGGGGTTGCAATAATGTGTTCTGTTGTAGTGTATTGGTTTAATGGTTTTGTCTGTATTTGTATATTGTGGTGGATATCTGAAGATATAGGAACCAATGTAAGGTGTCCGGCTGAAGTTTATCTTTCAGTTGGGTGTATGTGAGCATTTTACCTTTATCTAAAAAGTCTGCAACTCTGTAGAGGCCCTTATTTTCCCACTTACATATTAGTGTTTGAAATTCTGCAGGAAGTATAGCACCCAGTGGTATTATCTTAGTACCCTTGGGTATGAGGCCTAGAGAAGATGTGAGGTATTTCCACATATGTTTGGACTCCTCTGTCACCTTGAGTTTGTATAGTGTTTTGTTTGTAGTGTTTGAGGTGTTCCAAACAATCGTGGCTGGATCATTCACCCCAGCTAAGTCTGCCTCTAGTCTAGTCCAAGTTATTTCTCGACAGTTTTTGCTTATCAGTGTAATTTGTGACAACCTAGCTGCCTGATAGTAGTCTAACAAATTGGGCACCCCCACTCCCCCTAGCTGTTTGTGTTGTTTTAATAGTTGGGAGGCTATTCTAGCTGTTTTGGGTCCTCGTAGGAACCTAATTAGGTCCATCTGGAGATCTGCTAGCTCTCTTTGCGGTACTTTGATTAGTAATGCTCTGAAGAGATATAATATTCTCGGTAGAATATTCATCTTTATAATCGATAATCTGCCATACCAGGAGAAACACCCCCTCCTCTATCTACCCAAATCCCTTCTTACGGTCTTAAAGATCTCAGTATAGTTTGCCTTATAGAGTCCCTCTAGTGTGTTTGTTATGTTAACTCCCAAGTATTTGATATATTTTTTAGCCCACTTAAAGTCAAAATTCGCTTCTATCAACTTACGAGTATGTAGTGGTAGTGTCAGTGGTATAGCCTCACATTTATCTGAATTTATTTTGAAGCCTAAGATTTTTGAAAATTCATCAATGACTTGATATAGATGAGGGAGTGATCTTAAAGGTTTTGTCAATGTAAGCAAAATGTCATCCGCAAATAAGGTGAGTTTATATTCTTCTTTGTTAATTTTTACTCCGGTAATGTCTTTTGCTCCCCTGATGTAGGCCGCTGAAGGTTCTATGCTTAGTGCAAATAATAGAGGAGATAGCGGGCAGCCCTGACGTGTCCCATTTAATATTTTAATTGGCCTAGACTGATGGCCCATTGCTCTGATAGTTGCTGTTGGGTCTGAATACAGGTTTTTAATAGACGTCATGAATTGTCCTTTGAAACCCATGAATGTTATTGTCTCAAACATATATTCCCAGTCGACCCTATCAAACGTTTTCTCTGCGTCCAGAGATAGGAGCAGAGAAGGCATTTTTGTCCCCACCAAGTACTCCACCAGAGACACTGTTCGTCTCACATTATCTGGGGCTTCCCTTTCTTTTATGAATCCTACCTGGTCGGGATGTATCAATGAGGGTAGATATAATTTGAGTCTATTTGCTAAAATTTTTGTAAAATTTTTTAAATCTTGGTTAATCAATGAGATCGGCCTATAGTTTTGGTATTTTTTGGGATTCCTTCCTGGTTTGGGTATAACCACTATTTTGGCCTGCAATATGTCCTGTGGGATACGGGTACCCTGCATGATGTCATTGCAGAATTTTTGCAAGTGGGGGACCAGACATTTTTTAAATACTTTATAATATTCACCTGAGAACCCGTCAGGACCCGCCGCCTTGCCTATTTTAAGATCTTTTATTGCTAGGGCAATTTCGTTTATTGTTATTTCTGTGTTTAAGGCTTCCATGTCTGTAGCATTAAGTTTCGGGAGTTTAGCCTTTTGCAGAAAATGATGTCTAAGTGTTTTCATCTGAGTAGTATGTTGAACTTTTTTCCCGTCATAAAGAGATTCATAATATTTTGCAAAGCAGTCCGTTATGTCTTGAGGGTGATATATTAGCGTCCCGTCTTCTTTTTGTAGTTGTTGTATAGTTAGATTTTTTGTCCTTTCCCTTAGTTTGTGAGCTAGAAATCTATCTGGCTTATTAGCATATATAAAGTAATGTGCCTTCAACTTATGCATAGCTCTGAGGGAGTTCTCATTTAAAATCTTAGCTAGTGTTTGTCGCTTATGTGTTAGTTTACTGAAAATATCTGAGGTTAGTGTGCTTCTATGTTGGATTTCAAGCGTTTCTATTTCCTGTTGGAGTATCTCTATGTGAGCCTTAACTTTTTTTGTGTATAGAGCTTTTTCCTTTATCAATAAACCTCTTATGAATGGTTTGTGAGCAGCCCACGTGATCGTTGGGGTGGTTTCTGGGGTTGTGTTTATCTTCCAGTATTCTGTCAAGTTATGCATAATTTTGTCATATAATTCAGGTTTTTTCAATAAATTTGGATCATAAGTCCATGAACTTTGTCTGTCCACATTGACCAGTCCCTCTAATTGTATCTAGATAATAGGATGGTCCGACCAGACACATGCATGAATTGTGGAGCTGTGTAAACTGGGGAGTAGAATCTGACTAATAAATATATAATCTAATTTGGTATAAATTTTGTGTGCTGGGGAGTAGTAAGTATGGTCATTCGCCTGCCCATATAACGTTACCCAGGAATCTATCACATTATGAGATTCTAAGATATTCTTAATATTTTTAGAGATGGAATTATGTCTGGTTTGTTTATTAGTGAGTTTGTGGGGCGTATCTACTTTGTGTGTATTTAGATTAATATTAAAGTCTCCGGTTAATATGATTTTTGATTGTGACCATTGTGTCAGTAGGTATGACAAGTGGTGAAAAACGTTGTGCTGTTGTTCATTGGGTGCGTATATATTGCAAATTGTAAGTGAGGTGTCTAGCATACGTCCTCTAACGATACCTGCCCTCTTTATCTGTCAGCACTTCTTCTTTGATAAAGTTAAGTGCTTTAATAATAATAATAAGTATTGACAATCCTCTCTTTTTTTTGTCAGTCATGGAGTGGTATTGTTGCGTGAAATATCTACTCCAATATTTGGGTATTTGATTATTTGTAAAATGGGTTTCTTGCAAGAATATAATATTAGCATTTAGGTTGTGATACTGTGTAATTGCTGTTTTTCTTTTATTATCCGTATTTAGCCCCCTTACATTATGTGAGATTATTCTTATCTTGGGAGTCATGAGTCAGTTCCCCTCCCCTTCTCTACCTGTAGCTGACCAATATCTCCACTTGCAATGTTATGAAATCCTCTGCTCTCCTGTATAACTTTTCCTGATGGAGAAACTTTCGTCTCACCTGCTCGACGGTACATAAAATAAATTGAAATAATCAAAAAACAAACAACAATAAACATTTGAATCTTATAACATTGTTTTTCCCTTTAGCATATTTGCATAGTTCTAACCATAATGTCGGGATAGTAGTTTCTTAATATATAGAGTTACTAACAACTTAAATTTATTGAAAGTGGGAATTATATATATGGTCTAAGGAGCGGGTTGTAGTGGCATACGGCAAAGATATTGCCCAGATCTTATGTGAATGTTGGACTTAATCTGCTTATCCTCCATCACAAGTAACCAATGACTATATATAACATAAATTTTACATCTTTATGTCCATCAATATATCCCAAGCAAAGTTAGTTTTGTAGATTGACATTTATATACTCATCTGTATCCAGTATCCTCTGCCAATATTATGAGGGACACATGTAGGGTATAGTCTAAGAGATCAGGGAGTAGCGCTCTTCTAAGGATGCGCCAAAAGAAGGCAAAGAAAAAAAATCCAAGCCTCGGTCACTGTCTACTCCATGATTCAGGGTCTTTGTTTCTTCTTTGGAACTTTAGACCACTTCTCTGTTTGAGAGATGCTTTGTTGTTGTCTGCGTGGTCTTCTTCTGGTGTCTGGCTGACTTTCCCGCAGTTCTGGACATTCTAATTTGAGAAGTTGGCAGGCCTCTGAGATATTCTCTTTGACTTTCACTGTGGTTGTTTTACCATCCTGGAATATATGAAGCGCGAAGGGGAATCCCCATCGATACGCTATTTGATTCTTCCATAGCAATTGTGTTAGGGGACGTAGTAATGAGCGTTTCTGTAAAGTTCTGAGACATAAGTCTTGGTAGAATTGTGTTACAGATCCTTTGAATTTAAAAGTCGGATTCTTCCTAGCTGCCGCCATTATCTCCTCCTTTTCTTGAAAGCGAGATAATTTAGATATTATATCTCTTGGAGGTTCCCCCTCCTTTGGTTTTGCTCTAAGAGCTCTATGAGCTCTTTCCATTTGAAATTCTTCAGTCTTCAGATGTCCCTGTGATGGCTTGAAATAGATGTTTTAAATACTCATTTAGTTCTGTTGCAGTTATTGATTCTGGAACACCCTTTAGGCGTATGTTGCACCTCCTGCTTCTATTTTCTAAGTCTTCCATCTTTTCAAGAATATCTTCTATATCCTGTTGTTGATCTGTCAGTTGATGTGTAATGTTAGTGATATCTTCTTTTATGGATTCATCCTTTTCTTCTAGTGTTTCCACTCTTGTTCCAAGCTCCAATATATCTTGTTTAATTTCTGCAAGACTGCTTATTATTGTATTTTGAAATGAATCCATTTTTTCCCACATCTTATTAAAGTTTGCATTGATATCTTTTTTGGAGACTAGGTGCCTTAAGTCCCCTTTAGTAGCAGGAATGTCACCATCATGTTGCTGACGTTCCAATTCATGTTCTAACTCCTCATCTTGTGTGTTAGGTTCCATTTCCTTTATTTTATCACTTTTAGATAATTTGAAGAAAAGATTTGCTGCAGCAGATTTACCTAGTGTAGATAATTTATTTTGTCTTTTAGTTGCCATGTTGCAATAAAGATCGCTAGTGCTAGAGAAACTGTGCTGCCTTTGCTTTTGTATGTTAATGCAGAGTCATCAGAGTTCAAACAATGCAGAAAGCAGCCTTTAAAGTCTTTAGTTAATGAGGGCAAATGCAGCTGTTATCTCAAACTGTATCTTCATTAAAATTTAAATGCTGCAGCTTTTTTTTTTTTTTTTCCTCCTTTTTTAAAAAAAGTTTATACATAGACCTGTTGTAATCTCTGTTGCCTTTAGCTTATGTTGTAGCTTGGGAAAAATTATGAGGGAGAAGTGCAAACTGTCACTGTTTCATTTCTCTGCTGTGTTAAGATTATGAACTGCATAGTTGCCAACATTTCAAAAAAAATTCCAGGGACACTTTGCAGCAGAGCAAGCATGCAGGTTACTGGAGTATTGATGACCTACTGTTCAACTGCTCCGTCCACTCAGTTCAGACTTCTAGTGGAGATGTATCAGGTTATTGTTGATGCTGAGATGATTTTTCTGTCTCCATTTCTGAGTAGCTCCTTTTTCTTGTTTCCCTGCAGCTTGTAAAATCTTTTTCCAGCTTGAATTCCTTTATCTGCAGTTTTGTGATCACATTTTTGGTTGCTGTCTGCTATTGTAAAGTGTATTTAATGTCCTATAACAGACCTGCAAGCTTTTGAGAATTATAATCCCACTTTCTCTTGAAACTACAGCAGGAGCTCACACTTTACACGTCTGCCACCATGCTCATCCAGGCTCCACCCCCCAATTCTACTGTTTTTAATGGTCCTTTAAATATTTTGTGGGGACAAGAGAGAACATACACTGATCTTTATCTCTGACTATGTTAACACAAACCTGAAAATATCTAGATGATAAATCAGGTATGGCTCAGTTTGTCATAGATCTGTAATTAATGACATCCACAATGCTTATTTATAGGGTTAAAAGCTGTTGCATCAGGATATATTTTCTACATATCTCACTATATATTTAGGCATCCAAATTCACACTCAGTCACTCCACTCTGGGTGCATGTCGCCCGACTAAAGTCCTTGATATGGGTTTCTCAAGTTGACATTGAGCAATTTTCTAACTACACATACAAGTGTTCTACAAGGCCTTGTTCTAGAATTATTGGAAAGATAATACTCTTAATTTTCACAATAAGAGCCTCATGAGAATATTCTCATTTATTGTAGGTGGAAGGGCACACATTTAGTCACTACTTATGTTGTAAATTTGACCATAGATTTCTCACCCCACAGCTGTGCAAGGGATGTTTGGTATTTAAAAGGCAAACCTATCACATATTTTCATTGTAATTGTTAACTAATTTCTAAATGCTTGCACTTTTAACAGGTGCCTCAGGAACACAGGTTTATGACATTTGCCCCAAGAGCACATATTTGTGACAGGTCTTTAGGAGCACAAGGTTGTGACAGGTGTTTCAGTAGCACTGGATAGTGACAGGTGCCTCAGAAGCTGAGGGCTGTGACAAGGAGATTGACCCTGGCACCAAATGGAACACAAGGTAGGCTGTGACTTGGAACCACATTAAGGTATCCCTTGACATAGAACCACAGGAAGGATGACTGTGACTTAAAACCAGGTGTAGTACAAACAGCCAACATTAGAACAGTCAAGTTTAACAAAGGTCAGAACCAGATCGGCAATAGTAACACAGAATAAGTAGGTTAAAGGCAGAGTCCAAAATTCATGCAAAAGTGGGCAGATTCCAAATCTGTCCTCACTAGCAGCAAAGCAAAGTCCCCACTAGCAGCAAGTTGAAGTCAGGTAACCAGGCAAATGTCAAAACTAAATAACAGGACAGTAAAAGAAGGCTTCCAGCAATCAAGCAGAAGCACAAACAAAGAGATAGAATCAATGGGCCACATTTATCAAATCACAGATGGACAGGGTTCTCTACTTGAGTGGGCAGTGGACTCTATCCATCCACTGTCCACATTTAACATTGTCAATCACTCAAACATGTTTTGGGTGTATGAACTCTGCCACCTTAGGGGTGGGTGAGAGGTTAAGAAGTTGCGGTGTAATGACCACCACTTCTTAACTTGCTGAAAGCAGGATCGCATGAGCGAGCATGACCCGCAAAATCTCCAAATGGAGAGTGAGTGGCTGATAAAGCAGGTTTATATAGTCAGAAATAATTGCAGAAATACTTACAGCTGGAAGGTAGGTGGAACACAATGCAGACAACAGCAAATAGCAGATCCCTGGAAATTGTCTGAGACAAGCACTCCAATGGTTCAGTGCAAAAACAGAAAGCTAGAGCTTTGAGCGAGGAGACCCAGTTTCAATCAAAGATATGACATGATGTCATTAATGGGCCCAAAAGTCAAGTTTCATAATTCAGATAAAACATGCAATTTTACAAAACGAAACTTTCCAATATGCTTCCAGTATCAAAACGTGCACATTCTTTTTATATGCACAATTACTAAGGCTCCCGCTGCATTTTGTGATTGGCTGATGGCTGTCACATGATACAGAGGGAGCGAAAACTGGATTAACTTTGAAATTTTCCAGCAAATATTCTATTGCTCATTTCAAATTCAAAGTAAGTGCTACTGTATTGACTTTTAATTGTGTATTTACCATCCAGTTATGCTATATCTAGCGGTCCTTTAAGGGTGAAATGTGTTTACTGAGTTTGATTTATATTATCTACTATACTTCAGTGTAATGTTTATTATACATTACAAATTTACTCTGTGAAAGGATGCAGCATTTTTATTCATATCTACTTTTACTAGGAAATTAGCTGAATTTACTTTAAAACGTCTAACACCTGTTTTAGGTTTTGGAATTATTCACTACAAAGGTTATCAAGACTGGCATTAAACTTAGTATATGTCAACTTAATTGCATACACGGTCCAATATTAAGTATTTCATGAAGTCTTGAAAATGGGTGCAAGACAGATGGCAAATTCAAATAAAAAAAAACAACTTTAAAAATACAAAAAAGCACTTTTATTTTTATTTTTTACAATTTTCTAAACGAATATCTGCTTTGTATGAAACATTGCAGTTAGTTTTTTCCTATTATATGTCTAATTAGGGGTTACCACCAGTAGGTTCCTTAAGCTCTCTAGATGAACTGGCATGGCATACAGGTATGTGGGTAGTATCCCCATTGTCATCCACATTAAAAAGATAACAACAAGCCAACTGTTATAACCAGAGAAAGATTAGATCTACACAGGAGTAGCAGGAAAAGATTGTCATTGTGGTTAAAGGATATTAGTGTATGTGATGTAGAGGATGTTAACCAACCTTACAACAGTCACCAGTTTCTCACAGAGGGCAAGATTACAAGTAGTGTGTTATGAGTTTCCCACGTGCGATGTGGTATTTTTGCAATAAATTTGCATTGCGCAGTTATTACAAGTCTTGAAAAATCACGATTGCACAAGCACATTCGCCTTTTACACAACAATCCTTTACACACTCGAAGAGCTGTAGTTAACAGTTTTGCACAACATAAACGTTTCACAAAACACTTCAAAAAGTACAGTTACACTCATATTAACACTGTGTATTAAAAATTATTTTTGAAAAAATTGTACCCAAAAGTCATAAGGGTTTAAAGATACGAGATCTCGGGTGTAAAAAAAAGTTGAAACAAGAATTTTACATTGACATACATTCACATACATAGAAAAAGATGTATTTTCAAAGTGATATTCGCATATAGATATCAAGATATCTAGACATATATATATATATATATATATTTATATTTATATATATATATATATATTCATTTACATTTCTCGCTATAAATAGATATATCAGTCCAAAAAGCATCACATATATAGAAAAATATTTATTTACAAACAAATAGAACATATTCCGTTCTAAAAACGTTTTGGCCATATGAAATATTCACATTTTCATGTACACTTTTCAAGGAGAATACGTCATGGGCTTTGCACAAGATATTAGGGTTTTTGCATCTTTTTTTTCTCTCTTTGTCTACTCCATTGACTTCTATGGGGAATATGTGAATGTGCACACAATTTGGCTGTTTGCATTAAGCGGCTTAATGCGTGGGCAAAATAATTTACTTTGCAACTTGTAATAGCTGCGCAACCCCAAATGCGATAAAGCCATAACATGCACAGCGTTTTTGCAACTGATTTGCCACGTGACTTGTAATCTTTCCCAGAAAGCTTTTACTGACCCCTTTCACTTTAACCAGTTTGTTACAGTATAGCCACCTTAGGCAAGCATGTGAGTATATTCAGTGGGAGCAAGGGTTCACAAATACTCTTGCTTCTGTACTAGACCCAGAAAGATGTCCAAACTCCTACTAAACTATCCCTGCTGCCACCATCTCAGAATTATTATATGGGAAATCCATAGGAAAACCCTGGCTAATAGATTATAAATACCAGCAGATCATGTCCGCCCGATACATGATAAATCGGCCCCTTTGTGTCTGTTTTACCAGCTGCTCTGACTTTTTTAGATAGGGTTGTGATAAAGAATTGTAAATAGCAAAATTTGAAGTACATGAAGCATGAATCACATATTTATCTTGCTATATTGAGACAATTCTGAGTAAAAATCACCTAGATTAAGAGTTTTGCGTTACCTGGCGGTACGGCTTTTAACGCTGAAAAATTGTCCATTACGCTGGAATGGCCAGGAATGCATATTACGAGTCATGTTGGTACAGCTGTAAAAAATGACAATATAACTGTATTTAAATAAATAAAAACTTACCTGTGAAATAAAAATAAACCTAACATTAAACTATAAATTAAAGGGACATTATACACTCATTTTTTCTTTGCATAAATGTTTTGTAGATGATCTATTTATATAGCCCGCAAAGTTGTTTTTTTTTAATGTATAGTTTTGCTTATTTTTAAATAACATTGGTCTGATTTTCAGACTCCTAACCAAGCCCCAAAGTTTTATGAGAATACCGTCAGCTACCTACTCCAGCTTGCTCCTGTTTGTGTAAAGGGTCTTTTCATATGCAAAAGAAGGGGGAGGGGGGAGTTTCTTATTTCCCACTTGCAGTGGGCTTTCCTGCTACCTTTTCAACAGAGCTAAACTGAGAGCTTCTAAGTAAGTTTTTAAACAGTTTTATACTGGATTTTTATATCAGTATCTGTGCATCTTATTCTGTATAGTAGTGTCTATTACATGCAGTTATATGAAAATGAGTGTATACTGTCCCTTTAACCCAACATAACTATTCTAATAAAATAAAAAATACTACCAATTAAAAACCTAAATTACAAATGTAAAAAAACCTAACACTACAAAAAATTAAAAAATCTAAAATTACAAAAAATAATAAACATTAAATTACAAAAAAATAAAAAACACTAAGCTTACAAAAAATAATAAACAAAATTATCAAGAATAAAAACAATAACACCTAATCTAATAGCCCTATAAAAATATTAAAGTCCCCCTAAAATAAAAATACCCCCTAACCTACAATAAACTACCAATAGCCCTTAAAAGGGTCTTTTGTAGGGCATTGCCCTAAGTTAAACAGCTTTTTTATCTGTAAAAATACAAAGTCCCCCAACAGTAAAACCCACCACCCAACCAACCCCCCAAAATAAAAAAAAGCTAACTCTAAAAAATCCTAAACTATACATTGCCTATTAGGTTTTTTATTTTGGGGGGGTTGGTTGGGTGGTGGGTTTTACTGTTTGGGGGACTTTGTATTTTTTTACAGGGAAAAGCAGTGTTTAACTTAGGGCAATGCCCAACAAAATGCCCTTTTAAGAGCTATTGGTAGTTTATTGTAGGTTAGGGGGTGTTTTTATTTTGGGTGGGCTTTTTTATTTGGCTATTAGATTAGGTGTTTCATTTATTTTATTTTGTAAGCTTATTGTTTTTAATTTTTTGTAATTTAGTGTTTATTAGTTTTTGTAATGTTAGATTTTTTAAATAAAAATTGTAGTGTTAATTTTTTCAATTTGTAATTTAGGTTTTAAATTGGTAGTATT